>NC_043701.1:128033279-128091588 GCF_006229205.1 Suricata suricatta
TGTGTGTGTGTGTGTGTGTGTGTGTGTGTGTGTGCATACACACACACACACACATATATCTTAAACTAACAAATATAATAAATAGTAGAAATGTTCCTTGAAACTGCATCCTGACTAGGTTCTACATAGAAACAGTTGCTTTGTTAGGCAATGCGTAACTCAGGATCTCTTTCCTTCCTTCCTTCCTTCCTTCCTTCCTTCCTTCCTTCCTTCCTTCCTTCCTTCCTTCCCTCCTTCCTTCCTTCCTTCCTTCCTTCCTTCTTTTCTTTCTTTCTTTCTTTCTTTCTTTCTTTCTTTCTTTCTTTCTCTCTCTCTTTCTTTCTTCCTTTCTTTCTTTCTTTCTTTCTTCTTTCATCTATTTTTTCCTCCCTTCCTTCCATTTCTATTTCTCTCTTATTTACAAGGAACCACACACAAAAAATATGTAAGATTTGTAATTAACAAAGATGAAGATCCTAGAGGTCAGTTAACTTTTATTTTTAAAAAAACTCATATTTGAAAATGATACTAAATGATACTAAAAATAAATTCCTTAACTATTATGATATAACTCTGTTAACTATTGCATAAAAAATAAAGTGAGAAGAATTAATTCATTACATATTTAATAGGAAAATCCCCTTAAATTATATATAGACATATAATTTTATATATAAATATATTTTTACACATACTATATACACACTCTCAAAAACAATTTTGAACATGTAAAAATGTGGAAATTTTTCAGATATTATTACTAAAAACCATTATATCTTATATTCCAATAAATACATTAAATTCTCCCATATTAAATATTCTTTGAAAACATAATTGTATTATCATAATCTATTATTTCATATATATGTATATGTATTTTAGTTTACAAATATAAACATATATAATAATTTTATTGAGGATTAATTTTATTTAATCAATCTACTTATTGTATGATACATATATATTTATTTGATATATACAGATACCTAGAATGACAGAGTGGATAAAAAATAAGACCCATTTATAGGATGCATACAAGAGATTAATTTCACACCAAAAGGCACCTGCAGAATGAAAGTGAGGGTTAGAGAAACATTTGTCATGCAAATGCATGTCAAAGGAAAGTCTTGTAGCAATACTTATATCAGACAAAGTAGACTTTAAAACAAACACTCTAACAGGAGGAAGGACACTATATATTAATAAAGAGGACAATAACAAGGGGCCATACAATTGTGCATATTCATGTACCCAACAAGGGAGGACCACAAAACATAAATTAGTTAATAACAAACATAAAGGAACAAATCGATAGTAATGCAATAATACTAGGGGACTTGGACACACTACTTACACTGATGAACAGACTACCCAAACATAAATCAACAAGCAAACAGTGGCTATGTATGACACACAAGACCAGATAGATGTAACGGACTTATTCAGAACATTCTATCCTAAACAACAGAATATACATTCTTTTCAAGTGCACATGGAACATTCGCCATAATATATATCAAGCATTAGGCCACAAAACAAGTTTCAACAAACTCAGAAAGACCAAAGTCGTACCATGCATCTTTTTCCAACCACAATGCTATGAAACTAGAAATCAACCACAAGAAAAAATCTGGAACAAGCACAAATACATGGAGATTAAATAGCATATTACTAAATAATGGATGGGTCAACCAAGAAATCGAAAATAGAATAAAAGTAATGGAAATAAATGAAAATAAAAACACAGTGGTTCAAAATCTTTGGGATGCAGCAAATAATGTTTCTAGGAGGGAAGTTTATAACAATACAGGCCTATTTTAAGCAAGAAAAATATCACCTAAAAAATCTAATCTTACAACTAAAGGACCCAGAAAGGAAACAATAGACAAAACCCAAACCCAATAAAAAGAAGGAAATAAAGATTAGAGCAGATAAATGACATAGAAACTAAAAAAAAAAAAAACACACAAAAACACACAAAAAAACGAGGGTAATAAAACCAGGAGCTGGTTCTTTGAAAAAATCAACAAAATTGATAAACTTCTGGCTAAACTAAAAAACAGCAACAACAAACAAAATTTAAAAAAACCTAAAACACCAACTGCACATAAATACAAACAATTATAACAGAACATTATGAAAACTAATATACAACAAATTGGACAACTTAGAAGAAATGGATAAATTCCTAGAAACATATAAACTACCAAAACTGAAGCAGGAAGAAATAGAAAATTTGAACAGACCAATTACCGGTGATGAAATTGAATCCTTACAAAAAAAAAACAAAATTCCCAAAATAACAAAAGTCCAGAAGCAGGCAACTCAAAAGCTGTATTCTACAAAACAATTAAAGACGACTTGATACCTATTATTCTCAAACAATTCCAAAAACTAAAAAAGGAAAGGAGACTTCCAGATTCATTTTATGAGGCCAGTATCACTCTAATACCAAAACCAGGTAAGGATACCACAAAAAAAAAAAAAAGAACAACAGGACAATATCTCTCCTGAATATAGATGCAAAAAATCTCAGCAAAACATTAGCAAACAAGATCTAACAATGTATTTTAAAAGAATCATACACCACAATCACGTGGGATTTACTACCATGATGCAAGCATGGATCAATATTCATAAAATAATCAACACAATATGTCACATCTTTTGGAGAAAAGATAAAAAACATACAATCATATCAACAGATGCAGAAAAAGTGTTATAAAAAGTGCAACATTCGTTTATGATAAAAACCCTTGCAGAGTGGGCCTATAGGAAATGTACCTCAACATAATAAAAACCTTATATGAAAACCCACAGCCAATATCATAATCAAGGATGAAAAACTGAGTCTTTTCCCCTAAAATCGGGAACAAGATAAGGATGTTGACTCTTGCTGCTTTTATTAAACATCATACTTGAAGTCCTAGCCACAGTAAATAGACAATATCAAGAAGTAAAAGACATCTAAATTGTAAAGAAGAAGTAAAACTCTCACTATTTTCAGCGAACATGATATATACAGAAACCCTAAAGATGTCACCAAAAAAACCTACTAGAACTGATAAATAAATTATGTAAAATTACAGGTTACAAAATCAATATACAGAAATCTATTGTGTTTCTACACAATAATAATGAAACAGCAGAGAGAGATTAAGAAAGCAATCTCATTTACAGTTGCATAAAGATAATAAAATATCTGGGAATAAACTTAATCTAAGAGGTTAAAGACCTCTGCTCTGAAAAGTATAAACACTGATGAAAGAAATTCAAGATAATGCAAAGAAATGGAAAGACATTACAGGCTCAAGAGTTGAAAGAATAAATGCTGTTAAAATGTCTGTACTATCTAAAGCAATCTACACCTTTAATGCAATCCCTCTCAAAATACCAATAGCATTTTTTCATAGAAGTAGAACTAATAATACTAAAATTGTGTAGACTCTCAAGAGACTTTGAAAAACCAGAGAAATCTTGAAATACAAAAACAAAACAAAACTGGAGGTGTCACAACTCCAGATCTCAATTTATATTACAAAGTCATCACAAAAAAAGGGAAACAATTATATTACAAAGTGATAGTAATTAATACAGTATAGTACTCGCATAAAAATAGACAGATCGGGGCTCCTGAGTGGTTCAGTAAGTTAAGCATCCGACTTTGTCTCAGGTAATGATCTTGTGATTCCTGTGTTTAAGCCCCATGTAGAGCGATGTGCTGTTCAGAGCCTGGAGCCTGCTTCAGAATCTGCATCTCCCTCTCTTTGCCCCTCCCCCACTCACACTCTGTCCCTCTCTCTCTCTCCAAAACAAAGAAACATTAAAAAAAAATAGGAGACACATTGATCAATGGAATAGAACATAAAACCCAGAAGTAAAGTCACAATTATACGGTTAATTAATCTTTCACAAAGGAAGAATGGATATAAATGGGGAAAAGATAGTTTCTTCAACAAATGGTGTTGGGAATGAGACTGGACGGCCTTCTTTTACCATACACAAAAACAAACTCAAAATGGATTAAAGATATGATCCCTGAAACCCTAAAAATCCTTGAATAGAGCACAGGCAGTAATCTCCCTGACATCAGTTGTAGCAACATTTTTTTCAGATGCCTTTCCTGAAGCAAGGGACATAGCAAAATAAACTATTCGCCACTAAATCAAAGTAAAATGTTTCTGCAAAATGAAGGAAGCAATCAACAAAACTAAAAGAAAACTTGCTAAGTGTGAAAGGATATTTACAAATGACATATCTGATTATATATATGTATGTATATGTATACATATATATAATTTATACAACTCAATATCCCAAAATCAAGTAATTCACATAAAAATGGACAGAAAACACGAACAGACATTTCTCCATAGAAGACATCCAGACAGACAACAGACACATGAAAAGATGCTCAACATCACTCACCATCAGGGAACTGCAAATCAAAACTACAATGAGATACCACATCACACCTGTCAGAATGTCTAAAATTAGCAACACAAGAAACAAGAAGGGTTGGCAGAGATGTGGAGAAAAGGGGATACTCGTGCACAGCTGGTGGGAATGCAAACCGGTGCAGCCACTGTGGAAAACAGTATGTAAGTTCCTCAAAAATTTAAAAATAGAAATACCTTGTGATCCAGGAATTGCACTACTAGGTATTTAAAGAATTCAAAACAGTGATTTATTGGGATCCATGAACTCCTATGTTTATTGCAGTGTTATTTACAATAGCTAAACTGTGAAAGAAGTCCAAGTGTCCACTGATAGGTGAATGAATAAAGAAGATGTGATATATGTATACAATGGAATATTATTCAGCCATAAAAAGAAAGAAATCTTGACATTTGCAACATAGATAGAGCTAGAGAGTATAATACTAAGTGTAATAAGTCAGGGAAAGACAAATGCCATATGATTTCACTTACATGCAGATTTTAAGAAACAAAACTATGGAGCAAAGGCAAAAAAAGAAAGTGAGTCAAACCAAGATACAGACTCTATACTATATAACTATAGACCACAAACTGATGGTTACCAGAGGGAACATGGGTAGAGGGAGGGGTTAAAAAAGGTGATAGGAATTAATGAATGCACTTGTGATGAGATGTTGTATGGAAGTGTTGAATCACTATATTCTACACCTGAAACGAATGTAACATCGTGTGTTAACTAACTTGAATTTTAATAGAAACTTAAAAAATAAACAAAAATAAAATATGTCAAAGATAACATTATTTATTCCATCCTATTTTGTGTGACATTGTATTAAAATGGGATCTTACTATTCTACATAGTTTAAAAGTATTGTCACCAACATTATATCTACCTAAGAGTCAAAATAGGTTTTTTTTGTTTATTTGGTATTCTGTACTAGTTTTGCTGGGGTTCCTTATTAGTTGTAAAAGGTGAGAAAGACTAGTATTTTATTAATATAACATTATAATGGGTACATACCTTTTAAAAATATTTGAAAGCTTTTATAATGAAATTAAATGCAACAAATTATAATGAGTCAGGACTTAAGAGATTGGCATTCGATTCATATTAAAATTGTTGTATGCAGCTCATGGACAAACGGATGCATTAAAAACATTAGCGAAACTATCTCAGTTCATGTTATATCACAGCTTTTGAGTTCTTCCAGGAAATTAAATGTTTACTCAAAAAAAAAATCAAGCTGAGTGTAAGTCATAAGGTGATCAAAGTATATCAGAAGTATAAATATTTTGATTCCTTAAGAAATGAGGTTGAACTAGCTTCACTGCTTGGATTGCTTATAAAATGTGAACACATTTTTTGGGACGTACGCCTGCTACTGTATGAGATTTAAATTAAAAGGCCTGGCAAACTCAATAAAAGAATGATTATGTGTAACTCTACCTTGGGATATTCAGTTGTTCAAGTTCTGCAGGTAAGTCATGTTTACCAGCCAGTTCAAGTAAACCTTTATATTTAATATTAATATAAAGTAGTTCATGAGTAATCCCTAGGGGGCAATGGCATGGAGAAGATAAGTCCTCTTCATTTTAATGTTACTTTAGATAAGATTTCTTGTTTTCTCCAAAATAAAGGAAATTTAAAATACTGGTGCAAAGGTGAATTTACTCAGCTCCCTATCATTTATTTTTATATTTAAGAACGTGGAAGGTGCTGAAAAAAATATTCTCCGTGAATATTCAGAAATAAGTGATGTAGCTCTAGAGCACTGTCACTTCTACCTTTGAAATTAAACAGAAATTAAACAGAGCTGAACAAAACCAACTGTCATAAATTCACCTAAAATATCTGAAAGTTCAAATATCAGTAACTAAATTCCAACCAAAGCTAATAAATAAAGCTCCATCCTACATGACTACAGAGATTTTAAAGGCAGTTCTTCGGGATTCAGAGGTACAGCAAGATGATTTCTGCTTGATCTTAATTTCCCTGAGCAACCCATATAAGTCTTCTATGAAGAAAATGCTCTTAAAGAAAGAACAGCAGGTACTAGTGGGAATATCACCAGAATGAGAACTAGGAAGCTGTAAATTTTATCTCTCTGACCTTCTTTCCCCATCTGTGGAGTCAGTTCTACTCCAATGCTGGGAGCACTGGGATTTAAAGGTAATTTTTCTAAAGCACTTCCCAACTCTGGATCAATTGAACACCTGTAAGTGGAGTAATGACTTAAAGACCCAAATACCACAGGTTTCTTACCATGAAAACAATGATATTAAAGTGGCACCTAACTGCTAAACATTCCAACACAAGTCATCCTCTTCCTGTGAATTCAAGTAGATTTTGATCTAATTTCTTCTGATAAAAGTTCACGATTTACATATCATTTCTTGAAAAACTCATTAGTCTTATCTCTGTCAAAAGAATGTCTTAGTGATAGCTAATATTCAGCAGAAGCTTATTTGCATGGATGAATGAAAAAATAACTGAATGAAAAAGCAGATTCTAAGGTCTGGCAAAAACCAAACCTTTTGAGATAGGAATTTGACATAGTTAGGAGCACCTGAGTGGCTCAGTCGGTTAAGCCTCCAACTTCAGCTCAGGTCATGATCTCATGTTTGTGAGTTTGAGCCCTGCATCGGGCTCTGTGCTGACAGCTAGCTCAGAGCCTGGAGCCTGCTTCGGATTCTGTGTCTCCCTCTCTCTCTGCCCGTTCCCCCTCATGCTCTGTCTCTCTCTGTCTCAAAAATAAATAAAATACTTTAAAAAAGTTAAAAAAAAGAAATTTGACATAGTTAAATAGTCTTATAATAAGTATGAGGTACTCTAGATTATGATATAAATTTTAAGAGAAGAAATTACATTGTATGTTGGTATCATAGAAGACACTCAAACTCTTTTACTGAGTGAACAAGAAAGTGAATGAGTGAATGAGTGAATACAATTCATTATTATAATATATGGAAATCTTAGACTTTGATTTTTATATAATGTGAGCTGCAGTAATTAACTGCTATATCCCAGAAGCAGTTCATAAATATTACTTTAATAAGTTATACAACATTTGGTTCATATGCTTGCTTTAATTAAAATTTAAATCCAATTTCATTTCCCTAATTTAAGAATGCAATATTGTATACAAATTATTGGAGAAATAAGTTTATGTTTTAGAATCAAATGTAGAAAAATAGGAAAAAGAAGTTCAAAACATTTAATCTGGTGGAGAAATGTCAGAGGCACTCCTTTCAAGAATTATGCAGAGAGAAAATTGTAGTAGGAAATGAGCTCAGATATAACCTCCATTATTCAGTATCTGGATCATGCATATTAATATGGTATTAATGGTAGGTTGGAGGCAAAACTTTTGGCCCCTAAAGTCCTAGAGGTCTGAATTTAGGTAAATGCTGAAATGGGGGTTATAAATGTTTAGAAAAAAATTAGAACAATGGACAATCAAAGATATTTTACTTAACATCGTAGTATTTATCAATCTGTATTAACTATGGTTTTGTATGTGATTAGGACAATTGTTATGGCTGTTCACAATAAAGCAAAGGATTTGAAAAAGGACAAAAAGACGTTTAAATTATATTCACTGTGTTACTGATAAAGTACTCCATTATATTGTGTTGCTTTGAAAATGTACAATATTCAAAATATGTACATACATCCTGATAAACATACAATTCTTGATTGCAAGCATAGAATTTACCAAATATGCTTGAAAATTAAGTTGTCTTTATCCACAAATAACTGTTTCATAAGCCTATTCTGAACAGAAACTTTATTAAAAGAGGAGAGATTCAAATTAATATATATATTGTAAGATCACATAGTAATATTCTACAAAATAAATCTTCAAAACATAACCATGTGAGATTGTGTTTCGTTTTTAAAGAAATTATAATAAAACTTTTACTTTTGTCTTTGCAAATGTTATAAATAAATTAATTTTTATATCCACACCAGAAGAAGTGAATTCTAAGTATAGTATCCTGAACTTCTCAAGAGAAGATGCTTTCTAAAGACAATTTTTATCTTCAAGTTGAAATAACTGTATTCTAACCATGCTAGCAACATTCAAATTAATAGTTGTATAGCTTGTAATGGAGTGTAAATATTAATAAGTACTTGATACTGCCAAATGCTGATCATAATTGGCACTCACTGAAACTGTAGTTAGACAGTCTAATGAATAATTCAGCTATTTCTTAATTCGGAAAGAAAACCAATGTTTCTGAGAAGCATGTTCTATTAGGACTTAGACAGAAACAGACCAATGTTTTTCAAAATATGATTCCCAGACCAATTGAATCAGCATTATCTGTGGACTTAGAAATTCAAGATCTTGGGATCCATCCTAGGCATATAGAACTTTATATAGGTAGAAGCCAGAAATTTATGTCTGTGAAGTCATCCAATTGGTTATGATGCAGGCCAAAGTTTGAGAACCACTGGAATCAAGTGACCCATAGTTTACATCCTTTAGCCTCATCTGATAGAGGGCAGTGATATCTTTCAGAAAGCAGGCTATATCTCCTGGTCCTGCAGAGCTCAGGGCAGTCCAAGCAGAGGAGAGACAGGTGCCAAGATAATGTGTGAGGATAAAAATGGGCCCAAATTTTGGAGGGGTTTTGAGATCGGAGCTGAAAAAGCAAGTCTAACCAAAATTATCAATTAAGGTAATTAGAAAAAGGATAAGGAAACTGAAATTTAGATTCAGGTACAAGCAAAGGGGATCAAAGGTCTATAAATTCCAAGAGAATATAAACTATCATAATCAGAGAAAATGATGGGTTTGGACTCAGATTAAGAATATTTCAATCTTAAGAAAATTATTTAAATTCTCTAAAACTCTTTATCTTTGAAATAACAAATTTAATACTACTTGTAGAATTACCATAAGATTTAACAGCAACAGTTGACATGAAATGAGCACCTACTATGTGCCAGAAATATGGCAAGAACTTTGATGCATTATTCCATTAATCTCACATTTTCTATGAGATTGTCATAGATATCATCCCCAGTCTACAGAGCAGGAAACTGCAGTTTAGAGAGAGATTGAGTAGCTTTCCTAATTTCATATAGCTGGTAAATCATGGAAATGAGATCTAAACAGAGGGAAACATATTGGCATCTACGCTCTGCAGATAAAGCACTTAGTACTTTTTCATAACACCAAGTAAATCCTCTAAAAATTGGGGAAGGAAAAGTAGACAAGATGCACAAGACAATCTGGAGGAATTAACTAATAAGACCAGAAACACCTTCTTACCCATCAAGGTGCAACTTATTTCAATCAACTATGTCTATTTTGAAAGACAAGGATGAAACGGGAAATTAATCTGGATGCTATCGTATTTCTTCTCTTTAATATCATTCTTACTTTGAAATTTCTTTCACTGCATTTGGAAGATTACAACATCAATTATAATTAAAAAGTCAAATAAATACTATTCTGCTGTGACCATATGCCAGCACATTGGACTTGAATATCCATATCTAAGAAACTGGTTGACAGAGCCTTATTTTTGCTTAGTCAAATTAAAAACTTGGAAATCAAGAGAGAGAAATAGAAAGAGAATACCATAGAAATTACAACTAAATTAGAGGTCAGTAAGAGAAAATTATTGTTCCTCATTTTTATGCTCACTTGACTCGAGAATTTGTACAGACCTTGTGCCTCTTTGTGTCATAGAACTCTTTCCTGAAGAGCAAAATATGATGCTACAATATCCAATCATATTTACAATTAGCTCCATGGATTAGACTACTGTTAAAGTAGAATGTGTCAAATATTATTTGGAATTATTTACCAGGATGAGGAAAATAATTTCTAACTCTCTGAGCTCTAAAATAAAGAGCAGTGGTGATGTGTGTCACAGAGCTCAAGAACAGCTGAAGAATACGTCTCCTACATGAACCTAAATCTTCATGAAGGAATATCTGCACAGAAAGTCAGAAGAGGGCGCTACAGCCCCTTGCCACAGCAGAAAAGACCCTAGGGCTTTTCACTAGATGCTAGTAGACATTGGACCAACAATTTTGAGGTGTCTTTGGCAGAAATACTTCTTGCCACATCTACTGCCATTGTATTCAAGGAGCAAAATCAAGAATTTTGATGACAAGTTGTCAATAATTTGTACAAGAAAAACTCCATAATTTGCAATCCTCCTCCCCTCTTCCCCCACCTTCCCCCACTGCTCTTACCTAAGGAAAAGTTCACTGGGAAGTGTTGCTCAAATTCACAAATCTTAACCTAGATCTGATGCTTACTTCTTCTTTAGCCTTTGGCAAGTTACTTAATCTCTTTCTGTCTTGTTTTTCTCATTTGAAAAATGAGGATAATAATACATTCTTCTTTCCCAGAGTGGTGGTGAAGATTAATGCATTTTGAAGAACTTTAAAAGGGGAGAAAAAAAAAAGCTACTCATGTACTGCACAGTATTATCTTCCTTTTTTTTTTAAGGATACAAGAACTTTCTATCCAGAAGCATCATGAAAAAAAGAGTTTCTGGACTCATATTCTTCAGCAGTATTTTTATGCTCAACTACTTAGTTTAGTGCCTAGAGATCTACACTAACAAACAAGGTTAGTGAATATTTGCTATTTATTTTTGGCTACTGACCATCAATTTAGTCTTATTTCCCTAACTGCAGTGGGGATCTCTTCAGGGGAACTGCCTCTTTCCTGTCTTGCACTTTTGGTGGTGCCATAATTCAATGTGTCTGGTATTCTTTTCTCTTAACCTAAGCCAGTCTGATACTCACTCCTTAGGTACTTTGAATGAATGCTATTCAAAGATAATAAAAAGATCATTTGAAAAAATGGAACTACATAGAGCATACACTCCAGTTACTTTCTTAATTTTTCTCCTACTTTTCCAGCTAACTCTGAAATTAACCAAATATCATTCCAATCAAGAACTTGCTTAAGTTAACCAGCATCAGTTAATCAATTTGCGTTATTTGAGAACTAAAAATTCATAGAAAATTCTGGTTATGGCTAATAAGCAGGACACTCTTAGGAGCAAAGTTTATTAACACTCTACAAAACTAAATGTGTATATGGATGTATGTGTATATATAAAAAGGAAAAAACAGATTTGATAAAACAGGAATTTGCTGAGTTGCCAGAATAAAGTTGTAACTAATAAATCAGTTCCCACTCTTGATTTTTTCTACAAACACAGATGCCCATTAAAGAAGAAGTTGAGTGATTCTGAAGCAGGACATACCTATAACAATACAAGTGCACATTGCTAATATCCTCATCTTCTTCTCAGATAACCTGCAGCCATTCTTATATGTTTGTGTGTCCTGAGAGAGGAGGAAAGCCAAGTCTTTTAAGAACCACTGGGTTTGGATTTAAACTAAAACTAATCCTGGGACAGTCAGTGTACCACTGTGGTCTCATTGTCAATGGAGGAATTTATAAAAGTGAAGTGATTTTAACTATCATTTATATCTTGGGAGATACAATAGGAATGAAACTCATGTGAGATTATTTTTCCCAGTTACTAATTATGGAGTTGAAATAGATAACTTCACCAATGGGGAAGATCCTTTCAATGATATCTAGAGACTTGTGAAATTGACATTGAGAATAAAATACTTATGGAGGGTAGACCATCGCTATGACCATAGTTTTTAAACTAGAGTTTGAAACTTGAGAATGCTTCAAAATCACTTGGTTGTCTTCTTAAAGATTGCTGAGCCCACCACTAAGGTCTCTAATTTAGTAGGTCTGGGTGAGGCCCAATAATGTACATCTTTAATTTGACACTGACACTGTTGGTTCTGGACCACATTTGGAAACCGCTGTGCTAGGTCATGTTCTTGGCAATTTGAATTCAGTTGTCAATTTGAGAAACTTTTTGTTCTTATTGAGCTTACTTTCTAATAAGAGAAACAGAAAAAGTGAAAAATATAAATGTACAATATGATGTCAGGTAGTACCGAGTATTATAAAAGAAAAAGAACAGAGTGTAGAATAAACAATAATAGAAAACACAGTTTTTGAAAGGGAGCCACTCTGAGGAAGTAACATTTAGGCAGAGTTCTGAATTAAACAGAGAAGTAAGTCATCAAGATGAAAGATTTCCTGAGGAAAAACACCCTAAAACTGGAAAAATTGTTAAAAAGAGCTGAGTTTCTATCATAAGACAATAGTGGTCTAGCTAGTGACTGGAAAGATACACTAAACATGATTATTACTCTATTGCCATTCAAATCTCCTGTTTGACTGTGATCGGAACACCAGGGGACCTATCAGAATGATATCTGATTCTTACAAGCTTAGGAGAGCAGTGACTCCAATGGAAACTGCTTTCTAGACATGTTCTCCTTTTGCAGCAAATCTGGTCATCACCTGAAAACACACATATCACTCATGAGCCATCAAATAAATTATTCTCCATTCTAATGTGAGTATATAAATAAATGATGGATATGTGGTGTGTCCAAAGACAAGACTATAATGCAATGTGTGGTGAAGGATGAAAATCATTTAAAAAGCTACAGACATCCTAACATGTCACAAAAGTTAGCACAGCAAAGCACTTCTGTGTCCTTTCTTGTTCTTTCATTTATATATATACATATTTTAATTAACTTTGTCTCTCAATTTTCTTTCTACTGTATCTAAAGTGTGTGGTTATTCAAGCACACTCTGCTTAACCCGTAGAGTGAAGAAAAATAAAAATTGAATTGGGTCAAAAGTAGAAGTGAAATGGACAACTTCTAGATGTAGAGTTCACTAGAGTAACAACATGAGATTCGTCTTATTTTAAAAAGAAGCCAGTGAAAAATAGCTCCATTACTTTTAGATGAGAGCATCGTGGAAACCATACGTGTAAGAAGGAAGGGGACGTGGCAGCACAAAGGAAAGATGCCATGAGTATGGCCTATTTCAGGCACATTCCTAAAAGATTCCAACTTTCTTTGGGATAATAATCTTTCTCCTCTTGTGTGCTCAGAAATCAGGTCACCTTGCTCTCCTATAATGGAAACCAATCTTGTCCCTCATGTATGCTTCTGCTAGATATAGATTCTCACTTGAGTATGACCAAAAGGCTGCCTCATAATCCATTTTGTAGTGGATGGCAAAAGAATGGAAGAAACTATTGGAAATGATTATTTCTTTCAGTGAAGAACTCAAGGTGAATTCTTTAAAACATATTCTTAATGCAGATACTGTAAAGATTCCTGAATTCTTTGCTGTCTCAAGACTGATAATTCCTCAGCCCTTTCCAAAAGGCCTGTGACCACTTCTTTCTCATACCTCCTCCACAATTTTCTTTTTAATGCTTTTATGTGATCTCTGTAATAAAATTACTATAATTTCATTTGAAAATAATTTAAAATGTTTGTTGCCATTTATATTTGTTATTTCATGAGTTTTTCATGATAACATTTGCCTATTTTTCTAATATTGTTTTATCTTTTCTTGTTTTTTCAGGCTAGTTCTTTATATATTTTCAGCACTAAAATCTATCTTTTTATTTTTTTAATGTTCATTTATTTTTGAAAGAAAGAGCAAATGGGGGAAGGGCAGAGAGAGAAGGAGACAGGGGATACAAGGTGGGCTCAGCACTGACAAGAGAGAGTCAGATGCAGGGCTCCAACTCACAAACTATGAGATCATGACCTGAGTCAAAGTTGCCTGCTTAACAGACTGGACCACCCAGCCACACCAAAAATTTGTCTTTTTAAATGTAGCAAGTATATTATCCTTGTCTGCTGATGAAAAAAATGTTTATAGTACAGTTTTCCTTCAGAAATCACAAGTTCATGGCAGTGTAAATAAATATATATTTAGGCAAATATATATTTTAGATATTAACTTTTAGCCTTTCCAACTTGCCAAATGAAAATATTTTTCTGTACTTCTTCTAAAACTTTTCTAATTTTGTTTTTATACTTACTACTTGATATGAAACATATATAATGTGAGGCAGAAAAATTTTTATTTAAATAGATAACAAATTTTCTCAGCACCATTTTTGAGTAGGTCACACTTTCCCAATTGACCTGGGATTTCACAGTTTTATCATTTCTTACGTTTATTTCCACAATAGCATATTCGCATAATCTTATTTATTTAATTATTTACTTGCTATTATTTTGCCCCAAGTGAATTCAAGCTTCATGAGGGCAATGAACTCATCTGCCTTCTTTATCATTTAATTTTCAGAGCCTACAGATTGCTGAGACATAGTATATGAAAAATGTTTAAAAAGTACCCAACTGAGCAATTACATTTTTTTGAGTAAAATGGGAATATGTGTCTTCATAGATGTATATGTGTATACACATATACACACATATCACTATATATACATATATGTGCACATACGTACACACATATTTGTGTTTATATACGGGTATATATTTAGGTAATTGCTAAATTTATATATATTTGGTCTATCAAGAGAAGTAACTTAAAACCTCCTACTGCTATTTTGCTTTTCTCAACATGCTAGTTTTTTATATGTTACACATTTTAAAAATGTTACATATTTTTAGTTGCTTAAGAAATAACAATGATTGGGGCACCTGGGTGGCTCTGTCAGTTAAGCATCTGACTTGGGCTCAGGTCATGATCCTGTGGTTCATGAGTTTGAGCCCCACTTCGGGTGAGTTTGAGCCCTGCTCTGGGCTCTACACCCTTCCAAACTCCCCTGCACCTCACTCACTCTCACTCAAAAATTAATTAAAAATATAATAAAAATAAAATTGTATTAAGAAATAGCAATGCTTATTTATTTTGAATGGTACCTATATCATTAATATACCTTAGTCTCATTAAAATTTTTGTCTTAAATATATTGCCTAATTTACTTCACTTTCAGGATTTTTTTAGTTTTTTCAAGTCTATATTTTTAGAACTTTTCTGCCACTTTGTTATAGATCATGTGGATACATACTATAGCCTGATATAGGCCTGGTGTAGATGATGTTGAATAAGTGAGTAACTATACACATTTTCACTATTCCATTCTGCAGATTTATTTGAAATGGATCATGCTTTCAAGTTTTTTCTGTAATGAGCTTCCAACAATCCTTGAGATATTATCAATGAGAAATAGCTTAAATAGGAAGAACCATCAGTACCACCTTGGGGACTAACCAGAGTAAAGGTAGGCTGCTTTTTGTGAGTCTGAGTATTGTTAATGGGCCCACCTACAATTGTTCCTCAAAAATAACATTTAATAACAAGAATTTCTATCTTCTCACTAGCTGAGGACAAGCCTGGCATGAATATTTGAGGCAAAGTTCAACATAGTAAAGTTGAACACAGTATATGATTTACATCCAGAAGGAATTTCACTTCTCAAATCATGTTTGGTATTATCTGATACTTTTAGTCATTTTTTTAAAGCCAGCTCAATCCAAATCATGTATTGTTTTGCATGGGTGTTCATATTTTAATTCTGAAGTCACTTCTTCAGAGACTTTTCCTTGAATTATTAAGTGTTTAAATGGAAAGCACGAATAATGCAAAAGAAAAAAAATCAAGGCATTTGGGGCTATTGAACATGGAGACCTGGTTTCAGGTAAAAGGAAAACTATATTTTACAATATTTTCCAAGAAAATGTTCATCTTTTCTATCCTCATTGTTATAATGGAATTTTGTCAAAAAAATGTTCTCTTTACTATTATTTGTCAGAGAGAGAAAAGCCTAAAACATTTTCTTGAGAGAGGTGATTTTCAGTTAAAAGCAGGAGCTAGATCATTGTTTTGTGGAATGAACAGTCTCCTAAAATATGGTGCGAATTATTGTTTGCTTTCAGCAATTTAATTAAAAGCTCAAACAAGTAAAGCCCACAGGAGATTTCTACCAAAGGCTAATTTATTGCTAAATGCTATTCTGAGTATTACAGCACAGAAAGTAGAATGTCTGGTGTAAGTAGCCTAATTTATGAAGGGAATTGATAAATTTAGCAGTTCTTAGAAGGGATGCCTTGCTATGTTGCCCATTCTCTTAAATATTCATGTCAGGTTTGTCCTCAGCTAATGAAAGGATGGGAATTCTTGTGATTAAATGTTCTTGAGGAACAAGTATATGTGGACCCATTAACGACTTTAACTTTAACTGAATCTTACAGAGGCCATTCCACCATTCTGTCAAGCCAAGATGGTGGGGAATATAATGAGATCAGTGAATTCCGGGAGCCTGGGCCTCTTGCCACCATCCTCCTGGTGTGAAGTGAGCTCCTTGATCAGAAGTAATGCTTGGTGGACTATCACAATGTGGGTAAGGTGATCTGGCAATCCACAAGTGGTCATTTTGGCAGAAACACTGCATTCAGGGAAAGCAGATACAAACACTGAATAAGTGTCGATTCAGTAAAAGCAAAATGCTGTCCCTTCTGTGATGACAGTGGTCCAGTTTAATCAATCATTCACCAGAGAGCTGGCTGACCACACAGGGAATGATGCCATAGCAGGGACTCAGGTTAGTCTTTCCTGCTGACAGATTAGCACTCAGCAGGGGCATAGCCAGGTCAGACTTGGTAATTGGAAGTCCATGTTGCTGACCCCAGACATAACATTCATCCCTTCCACTTTGTTCAAGAGCCTTTGGGTGATGACACTTTGTAGCTGTGGAAAGAAGCCAATTGGCATCCATAGAAAGTGCCACACAATCCACTTGACAGTTAAAATCCTTCTCAGCTAAAGTCATACTATGGGGCACATTCTCATAGTACTCAAATATCGTTATGATTTTTGCCCATTCAGAGAGGTCTGTTCACTTTTGGTGGACTTATTAGCAGGAATGGAGAAAAAGGCATGTGCCAAATTAATAAATGTATACCAAATACTAAGAGATGTAATTTGCTCAAATAGCAAAACCATATCTGACACAACAGCTGTAACTGGAGTCACTACCTTGTAAGGTTTACTATAATCCACTGTCATTTCCAAGGTCCATCTTGCCTCTCCACACAGACCTCACTGGGAGGTTGAATGGGTTTGTATTGGAAATAACCACCCCTGAATTTTTTCAAGTTCTTTAAGATATTACTAATATCTGAAATTTCTCAATACTGCAATCAGAATTGCAGCATTGCTTTTGATCTACTATTTTCTTATGTAGAGTCAGTTCTAATATTTTTTCTTGGCCTTTCCAATTACAGGAAAACACTGTGCAGATTCTGGAGTGTGTCCATTTCAATTATGCATTTTAGAACTGGAGAAATAACCACTTCCAGTGGGATTCAAGAATCCACTGGGTCCACTGTGAGATGATCTAGCTAAAACTCCATTGATCACCTGATTTCCATAAGCCTCTTCTATGAGTGGTGGACCATAGTGACATTCTGGGTCTCCTGGAATTAGTATCAGTTCAGAGCTTAGTCCAAATGCCTAATTATTTCCTTTTCTCTAATGCACAGTTACTCTACTAAAAAGCTATATGTTTCTTTAGAGAAAACTGGGAGGAAGACTGTAAAACTTTTTGGTGGAGTACCACAGTCCTTCTTTAAGGAGTCCTTGGTCTATATGCTAGCTCAAGTCTGGAGGTGAATGATCTACCATGGCTCTCTGTTTTATTTTTCAGGTTATACTTTTAGTTATTTGACCTAGAACGTGTATGCATCTATGGATCTTATTTTACTTCTAAGATCAATTAGCCAACTTCACGGGTCCGGGTGTTTCAGATTCTTCAGACGGCAGCCTTGACTCTACTATCCAATACTGTGACCATGCCCACCTTGTCTTTAACAGTTGAACGCTGCCCTTGATACCTGACCTTGAGATTCAATAATTCCTGTTGTGTTTGGGTTTTTCTACTAAATAGCTGCAATCCCTACTGTGAGGTCTGACATACAGAGTAGAGCATCACAGGGCCTATAAGAATGCTGAGTCTCCCCTCACTGTTTTATTCCTTACAACAGCGGTAAAAGGTATGTTCTAGACCCTTTCAGCATAGGTGAGTGCTCTTAAACGATACATCTTGTCTAATCTCCTGATTTCCCTAAGCCTTTTAATGCCTTCCTCTATATTAAGCCAGAGAAGATCTGGCATTTCTAATTTGCTCACGGTGGGTCACCTTTTGGGCCATGTTTCAGCTAACCTACCAAATAAACTGTTAGAGCTCTTTCTAAATTCCCAAACTTCAACATTAAATGCAGAAGCTCTAGTTAGGAGCCCATATCACTAAATTTGGCCATATCAAACATTAAATGTTTTTAAGTTTATTTTTGAAAGACGGAGAGACAGAGCATGAGTGGAAGAGAGACAGAGAGAGAGGGAGACACAAAATATGAAGCAGGCTCCAGGCTCCAAGCTGTCGGCACAGAGACTAATGTGGGGCTCGAGCCCGCCAACCCAAAGATCATGACATGAGCTGAAGTCAGATGCTTAACCAAGACACCCAGGCACTGCTTGAACTTTATGTTCCTTCCACCACTATTCTATACCCTTAATATGCATTCCCACTGACGTTCCTGGATTTTTGTCTGAATTAATTAAGAAACAAAAGTAGTTCTTTCGTATTGTCAAACCCCTCCTCATGGAGCACACTTTGTACCACACTTTTACAGGTCTGACGTGACTTCAGTCTAGTTATGGTCCAGAAGCAAAAAGAACTACTGGATTGGGTCCTATGAAAAAATGCATTGTCTTGCATGGTAACTGGTGGCCATTTCCTCAGATAAAGCATGGTTAATCCTCCCCAGTGGAGGTAAAGAGGCTGCCGCCACTGGGGTGGGGGAAGGGAGCTGCTTTTACTGGGAGGGCGTAAATCACTTCTCCAGGGGGTCAGGAGATTGGTTCTATTGGGGGTAGGGAGGCCAATTATCCCAGATAATTTCCCCTATCTCATTGAAATTCTCTGTAAACATAATTCTAATGTTTGAACAATATTTCATTGTATGGAATAAACATGATTATTTAAATTATTCCTCTATTGTTGAAGATTTCATTTCATTCTTAAATTTTTACGAAATAAATAATGCATTATCATAAGTCTTTGCCTGAGTTTTAGATTGCTTTCCCTAGAAGAAAGTTATTCAACTGTAATTACCAGTTCAAAGAAAGAGAACATTTTAGAAACCTTTGGCAGACATTTGTAAAGTGCTTCATGAACAGATTGAGCACACTTACGTTCCCGCAAATGGTGGATGACAAGCTCACACATCCCAGCCAGCCCTGAATGTTGTGTTTTGCCGTGGCTAATTTTATAGTAAGATTGTATGTACTACTAATGAAATTGAATATACTTATGAATTACCAGATTTTGTGTTTTCTCTTTCCAGGTTTTTTATTGGGCTCTGCATGGCTGATGGTCTTAATTGACTAAGTTAGTAATTTCCCATGCCTAGATCAAAGAAATGGATAATGAGACATTTATTCTGGCCTACTGTGTTAGCAATTGATTCAGAGGCATGAACACTGGCAGAATGATTTCAGATAAAGGAGTAGGACCCAAATGTAAATGTTTTCTTGGATATCTAGGAATGTTGAGGATCCTGCTCCTTAGAACTTTCCTATCTAAGGATTCCTACACAATTTTCCAAGGGAAGTTTTATCAGTAGCTTCACAACAAAGTAGGAAAAAGACATATTTTAATTTAATATTAGGAGGAGAATTTGAATGATTAGATATGAAAAAAGGAAATGCAATCTTACAATAAATATTTATGATTATGTAACTTTATGGATTTGAAGCACTTTAATATTACTATCTCATTCAAAATTTATAATAATCAAGGAAGACAGAGAAAAATATAAACAGAAAAATATATAAAACAGGGTGGATCCATCCAGCATATGTAATTATGAAACATTCCATTTCCCATGTTGTGAATAATAATGGGTCTAGAAGATAATGGCACAATGAAGAGAGATAAATAAAAGTCTGAGTATATAAACATGACAACATCTGTCTTTAAATCCATTGCTGTACTCTCTTCCTAAGAGAGAAATCAAGTAGAGAAGGAAAATGTTTCCCAGCATTTCACAAGAACATTAATAGCCAGAATGAATAACCAGAGATCTATGCATTGGAGAGAAAGGTCAGTGGAAATGATTTTATCTCAGAGCATCACCTCTGCAATGATACTAGGGCCAAAAGCTGTTAAATCCCTGCTTGGCTAGTGCTCATATTAATAATGGTGGGACCACTCCAACTTGATGAGGACTATGGTGGTGTGAGTGATGGAGGCTTAGCAGAATGGATGAAGCAAAGTCTCTTGTTGTGGTTAGCTCCTCTATAAAATCTGTGGAACTTAGTGGCCACAAAGTCCTCATTTGGTTGACTCCAATAGATAATAGTAACCATAACTTTTTCATGGACAGGGATAAGGTATTCCCAGAATTATTTGGAATTGCTTTCGAAATTATCTTGGACAGAGAAACTCTGTAAGGGGCCAATGTTCCAGTCAGCCTCAAGAGCCATTACAATTTTATTATTGTAATAATCACTTCATAGAGGATATGCCCTACTCAAAATTATGCCCTTAATTTCTCCTTGCACACATAATGGTTTACCTGAAACCATTTACTTTTGCTAAGTGGTCCCACTTCTTGGGCAGTGTTGATTGGAACAGAGTAGACATCTGACACAAGCTCTGCAGATCACTGAAATGTAAATAGTGTAGCCAGGAAACTGGGAGCTGTTGACCTTTACTCACTGTGTGAACTTTGGCTACTTGGATCCCTAGGATCCTGATGGCAATTTGGCCCTGGTTCTGGCCTCATTATAAGTCATCTGCATCCCTGCTTCTGAAACCTACTATCTTTTGGTAACTTCATCATTTTGGTTTACAATAAATCTGGTCAGTTCATGTGTTTCATTAAAAAATATATGGTCCTAACTAATTATATATTAATATTAATGTTATAAGAACTTGATAAAACCTGGAACATTTGCATCATATCACATTATTGGTATTTGATTTTTTATATCATTATCATCCTTTTTTATATAATATATTATAAAATTTGTTATTTATATTTTAGCTTTATCTCCATGTAATTTTATAATATTTTAGTACATATTACAATTTTATTGAATTATCTTCTTGTAAAATAAGAACAGCATGTTATATTCTTTAAGTCCATGTTCTGGACTTTATTTTTGTTGAGAACCTAAGTTGTAGAAAACCATTTTACCTTGAATGTTATAAAGGTGGTCAAACATTAGTTGGGAGAAGAAATATACAAAATTTAAGATCTGTGTGCCTCCTAACACTCTGGATCTGAAGGAACTACCGTATATCAGATATTAAGCTTTCAATTTTATTTGACAAAAAAGATATTTGTTGTTATTAGCATTCTAACAAAGGATAACTTGCAAAAATATAACATAAACTCCCATAGAAAAGATTCAGTGTTTAATCCCAGCATTCTCCGTGGGTAGAAGACAGATGAAGGGGGAAAAACAATGTCTCTTCAAGACGGGAACAAACATAGACAAGCTAACAGGCTTGAATGAACTTTGATCTGCAGTACAAGCTTCCTGCAGTTCTCGACTTCACAGAGGCAGAGGGGTAATGAGATTCCTGCTGAGGAATGCAGCAAACTAAAGGTAGATTCATTGAGCCCAATGTGGTGGCTGTGCATTAATTTTCAGATAATGGAGCATAACTAAAATAGATGCAGGCTGGAGGCTGCAATGTAGGCTTCAACTTTAGAGGAAGTCAGTGGGACATGAAAAAGAGTAGATGGTCCTCCTTGCCAGGGACTTAAAGAAAGAATCCAGGGCTGAAGTTATTAGAATCAGATGTGTTGTGGTGGCAAGCTTATTAGCTGTGTTTTAGAAAGATAAAATTGTATGATGCATTTATAAATAGACATTGAATATAAACAGAAACACTACTTTGGTGTAGAGTCTTCAGTGTTTCCTAATGGTAATTTTATAGGATATTTATTCCTTTACTCAGGAGCATAAATAAAATTAAATATTTGCTATGTGTCAGGCTCTGTGCATAGAGAGATGAACAAAACATTATTCCTATCCTCTAGAAGTTCAGAATCTACGTGGTGAAGTAAAACACCAGAAGAAAGTGGAGAGTGCTTGTAGCATGTGCATGAGTGTGCAGGAAGATGGGTATAGAGAGGATGACCTCATTGGACTCACACTTGGGAAGGGGTTTCCAGAAAAAAATTTTCCATGCAATCCTTGGCCTCAATGCTAATCATAGCAGGTAAAAACAGCTTTTTCCCCCCTACTTTTAACTGCACTGTTGAAATGTGAGAAGGATGTATGTTTTTAACTTTGTTAACATATATTTACTCCAATAAAAATTCTTGGATTCTGCAGTAAAATAAAAATTATTTTTTAAGAGAAGTAGAGAATCCACAAAGGACTTATAGTTGTTTCTCTGTGGCAGACTTAAGAATTAATAAAAATAACTCTAACTGGATTATGTCAATTGTCCCATGCACTAAATTCTGCAAATTTCAGTTTACACACACAGGAATGTGAATGTGTATGTATACATATGTATTTGTATGTCTGCATACACTTACACACATATACATACACCTATATCTATAGCTATGTCTGTATCTCTCTATCTATTCATACACATACGCACACACGCACACACACATACAGGACACTGAAATTAAGATGCATCTGAATATTTTTTCCAGATACAATGTAGGTTTGTAAAAATAAGTATGTCATAGTGACAGGTTGTTTTTGATCCTCCTCCATCTTGGAGGTAGATTGAACATAAGATGTGTTCCCAAGGAATCAAGTTTAGGAATGGAAAACTAGTTACTTTATAAGGGAGAAAACTGGCAAACACTTCCCTTAACCAGTGATGTCATGTGGATATCATGGACACCCTTATGTGAGGAGATGAGAAGGACACTTCATTTCTTTGATACTCTTCCTAAAAAACCATAACCCCAATCGAACACTGAGATAAGTATTGGGCAAATCTAGAGTGGAAGACAGTTTACAGGGTGTGTGGATAGCACTCAAGAATGTCAAGGTGTTCAAAAAACAAGAAAAAAAACTGAAAAACCATCACAAACCAAAGGCGACTGGTGAGACACGATTAATAAACACAATATGGTGTCCTGGATTGGAGCCCTCAAGAGAGGGAGGACATTAATGAGCAGATCAACAAAATCTAAATAAAATCTGGAGTTTAGTAAATAGTCATTACCAGAGTTGGTTTACAAATTTTGACAAAACTTAGTTTCTACCACAACAATCTAAGATTCAAAGAAGGGTAAAAATTGAATGAGGTATATATGTGAACTTTTTACTGTCTTTACAATGTTTCCATAAATCTAAAAATTTTCCTTCAAGTTAGGAAAAATCCATTTAGAGAGCTATCTAGTATGATACCCATAATGCCTAATTTCTAATATATCATTTTTAAGTTTTATTTCAAACCAATCCAAGAAATGAAGCAGAATGTGTTGCAATTTAATGAGAATGTGTTGTTGAGATTTTGTAGCTGTGTGTGAAAAAGAATCCATGATAATAAGTGACAGAAATTATTAATACCCACAACTGAACAGATATCAGGCTTCTCATTGAAGTGAAATGTGCCTGCAGAGTTTAAGGGGTTTCCCCCCGTTTATTTTTCCTGAAATTAGCTACACTTGGCAGTGAGATAGAGATAAATGACAATCTGCAAAAGTCATTTAAATTTATTACAGAATTCTTTCAGACACAATTCAAATGCTGTCAACCCAACAAAATTTTTAAAAATGATATGTACAGTTACCCCAAATTTCTCTTTATATGGGCTGTCTTATCTTAATTTTTGTAATGTTTATTTATTTTTGAGAGATACAGTGAGAGACAGAGTTGAGCAGGCAAGAGGCAGAGAGAAGATGACATAGTATCTGAAACAGCCTTCAGGCTCTGAGGTGTCAGTACAGTGCCTGATGCAGGGCTAGAACTCATGAACAGCAAGATCATGACTTGAGCTGAAGTTGGACATTTAACCAACTGAGACACCCAGGCACTCCCTCTTTTTTAAAATTATTTTAATGGGTTGTCTTGTCTTAAAAAGAAGATTAGATTTCCTTTTTTTCTTATTCTATATAGATAGCAAACAAAATAGGTTACAACAAAATTAATCCATACTGCAAAGCCTGAATGGTGTCATTTCATGCAGTTTTACTATTATATATATCACATATACAGAATAATACATAAATAATACTATTCATAATTATATATTATTATTTATATAATATGTTATATTCTACATGTATGTTTTATTTCTTTAGTTTTTAATTTATTTATTATGAATGAAAGAGAGGGAGAGAGAGAATCCCAAGCCAACTCCATGTTTCCTGCTGTGGAGTCCAAAGTGGGGCTCAAACCCATGAACTCATGAGATCATGACCTGAGCTGAAACCGAGTCCAACACTTAATGGACTGAGCCACCCAGCTGCCCTTCCACATGTGTGTTTTAAATGGGCACCTTTGAGATAGAATTTTTTCTTTCTTAACTTTCATAACTTCAAACCCTCATTTAAAGCCTCCTTACTATAACTTCCTTGAAAGCTTTTTAGAGGCCCCATTATCCAAATTTTTGAGGTTCACAGTGCATTACCTCACAAACCTTTGACATGCACAACTCTATAGACTCTTTTTAGTTTACTTCAGCTAATTGTTAAAGTCACAGTGTAGATCACATTATCACAATCTTCTCTTGGACCACAGCAATGAGAAAAAGGGTGCTGTGATAAAAAGGAGTGAAATAACATAGTAAGTTGAACTTTTTGAAAGCACCGGTATCAACCAGCTTTCATGAAAACAAAACTGGCAACTTCACATGGTCTAGTCTAATGCCCAAGTATTATAGCCTTATTCTCTTCATGTTTTCCTACCATTTTTTGACCTACTGAAATTGCCTTTATCTATCCTACTATTTGACATCTCACTAATCCCTGGCAATCAACTTGGAATAAAGTTAGAATTTTTTAGCCAGTGTAATTGGAGTATAAAATCCTAGCATCATGGCTGTTCTTTTCATTTGTGGTATAATTTGTTAACACATTTTTCTGGCTCCCTAAACTCAGTTTATTCACTGGGAGAAACTTTCTTTCTCTAGGCTCTGGGGTCACCTGCAGTCTGAATCTCAAGGTCAGCCATTACAACCATTACAGGTCTTCATTAGAAATCGTTCTTTTAGCAAGTAATTGATGATTTTTCTTTTATGTTTCTGGCACTCTGCAGTCTTCTGATGATAACTAGTAAATAAATACTGTCCCTCATTGAGCTTACTATTTAATAAAAAGGCCTTAGAGAAAATGAGTAAATAAACACAAGAAAGCAAAATTATATTAAACATAAGAGTTTTGAAGAATGCAAACAGGATGCAATAGAACATTAGTGACTCGGTGGAAGGATGCCTCTCTCTCACTCTCTCTCTCTCCCCATGTCTATTTTTCCTATCCAACATCTATTTCCTCACTACTGCTTCAATGTTGGTTAATTTTGCTAAAGAAAGTGAAAAAACATGATGGATTGTTTTAATTATAGCAGATTCTGTTAGAAACTTACTGCTACTCATGAGCCTTAATTAAAAGACTTAAGTAGCAAAGAAGTTTTTTAGTGATTCTGTAAATATTCTTCCATGTTCAAACAGTATGGTTTGGAGAGGTGGATTACTTCATGCAAGTTCCTGATATCTGAGAGGCTGTTTTGAAGAAAGGGGTTGACAGTTTTGTCTTTCAAAAGAGAGAAAGGGCACCTGGGTGGCTCAGTCGGTTAAGTAACTGACTCTTGGTTTCAGCTCAGGTCATGATCTCATGAGTTCATGAATTCTAACCCCACATCAAGCTCTGTGCTGAGAGTATGGAGTCTGTTTGGGATTCTCTCACTGACTCTCTTTTTCTGTCCTTCTCCAGCTTGCCCTCTATCTCTCTATCAGAAAAATATAATAAATTTTTTTTTTTAAAAGAAGCGAAACAGAATGCAAGAAGAGAGCAGGTACTGGCAAGAAAAAGAGATTTGGAAATTGTCGTAGAGAGAGATGGGGCTGGGAGATCATTCAAAACAACCAGTCTCCTCTTTGGTCTTCCATTGTTTCCTGCCCTTTAAGTGCCACCCCATTCTCTTCTTACTCATTTTGCTTGGTTTGTTTGTGTTTGCTTGCTGGCTCAATCTTTTGAAAGTTTACTTATTCATTATTCTCAGTAGCTAAAATTTTCTTTTTGTTTGGGCCCTCTCATAAACTACCAATCTTCTCGGAATTTACATATCCATTTATCTATATGTTTCTTCACCTTTCAATTTTGAGATATAGAGGAGGAGGGGTCAGTATGGCAGAGCAACATGAAAGTTTTTTGCTTCTCTCATTCCTGAAATGCAACTAGATTAAAACCAAACAATCTTGCAAACCTAGAAAAGTCATCTGAGGATTAACACAACAATCTGTATAACTTGAGACAGAACTTGGGAGGCACATAGCATAGAGAGGTGAACTGGGGGAAAGAGAAGCTGTGGTGGGAAGGGAACTGTTTTTGCTTACAGAGAGAGGACTGACACAGGTGGGAGAGAACTGGAAAACTGCTTCCCATGAGAGCAGATGGAGAGAAAGAAAAATATTGGAAACACCCATAAGGGACTGAACAAGAAAAGGAGAAAAGAGAGGGTTTAAAAACCAGTCGGACTCTATAAACAAAAGAGTGTAAACTCTGAAGCTCCACAGCTTGATACCCGGTGGAGCTCTGATGGGAGGGCAAATTCCTAGGAGCAAACAGTGAAATCTGAGGGGTCCTCGGGCCAGAGGGAAAGGTGGATCTCCTGCTGACAGTACATTTGGTAGAGGCTCTGTGGCCTCTTCACAGGCAAAGGTCTCAGCACGCCCCATAGCACAGCCACGTTTGCTGGTGTTGGAACAAGGACATTAGGGAGTGGTGAAACCTGGCACCAGATGTGTGTTGTGATTTACTATAATCCCTGAAATGCTGCTGTTACACGATCAGGGACAGACTGGCCTTCTGCCAGTTTCTGGGCATCGATAGCAGTGTGGCCATGCAAACGTGCCGGGTGGCAGGAAAGCATCCAGTCACTGGCGAGATCATCCCACAGAGGGTCAGAGGGGGTCAAAGCCACAGGGCGTTCAGCAGTATGGGATTTGGAAAGACAGGCACATCAGAAATAAAACTCAGGAGGAAGGTGCCGCTTGGCAGGCTGATGACATGGTCGTAGACAGTGTAGAAGTGAGGAGTGGACATAAGCTGGAGACAAAGGGGGGTTCTTGATAGCCATCTGGCAAGAGCACAGAGTTCTGATGTCATAGACTGGGTAGCTGGGTGATGCCGTTTTTACCTCTCCTTAACGTGTGCATACAGGAATACACACACACCATGATTCACTCCAGTAAGCTAAGCAGTGCCATCTGGCCGAGAATGCAGCCATTACACCAGGCCCCATCCAACTGTGCCATCCACGCTCTAGAGGGACACCAGAAGTCTCTTGGCCTGCTTAGTCTACAGAGTATAAAATGTTTCATGGTTTGACTTCTAGGGGAAACTGGATGTAATTCCAATCATATTTCATTCAGTTTTCTGGTCCATCTATTTAATGTTTTTCTTTTCTTTTTTTTGAAACAGAAAGGGAAAATTTTATATTTATTTTGTTTTTATGCAAAGAGTTTCCTTTATTTTTTCTACTATATTTTTAAATTTTTTGTAAATTTTTATTCTATTTTACTTTAAGCATTTCATTTCATTTTATTTTATTGTGTTCATTTTTTTAAGTTTTCAAAGTTTCCCTACTTTTTTCTTCTTTTTTCCTTTACTTTCTTTTCCTTTTTTCTCTATTCTATTAAGGTTCTTTCAACAACCAGATGAAAAGAGAACTAGGACTTAGCATCTTTTATTTGATTTCTTTGCATTGTTTTTAATGTTTTTAATTTTAAGTTTTATTTTATTAACTAGTTTTCTTTCTTTAAGATGACAAAACAAAAGAATTTACTCCAAAAGAAGAAAACAGGAGGAAATGACAGCCAAGGACTTAATCAACATACAAGCAAGATGTCTGAGCCAGAATTTAGAATCACGATAATATGAATACTAGCTGGGGTTAAAAAAAAAGCATAGAATCCCTTTCTATGGAGATGAAAGAATTAAAATCTAGTCAGGATAAAATTAAATGCTATAACAAGATGCCATCTTGAATGTATGTCATGGCAGCTAGAATGGACCAAGCAGAACAGCAAGTCAGCGATATAGAGGACGAACTTATGGAGAATAGTGAAGCAGTAAAAAAAAAAAAAAAAAAAGGAGGGAAACAAAGGCAAAAGAGCACAATATAAGAATAAGAAAACTCCGTGACTAATTAAAAATGAATAACATCCAAATCATAGTGGTACCAGAAGAGGAAGGGAGAGATAAAAAGGTAGACAGTTTATGTGAGTAATATTATAGTTGAAACTTTTCCTAACCTAGGGAAAGACACAGACATCCAGGAAACAGAACTCCCATTAGATTCAACAAAAACTGACCATCAACGAAGCATATCACAGTCAAATTTACAAACACAAAAACAAAAACAAACAAACAAAAAAACACAGACAAGGAAAGAATCACAAAAGCATAAGGGAAAAAAAAGTTCTTGACCTACAAAGGAAGACAAGTCAGGTTCGTGGCAGATTTATCCACAGAAACTTTGCAGATCAGAAAGGAGTGGCAGGATACATTCAATGTGCTGAATCAAAATATGCAGTCAAGAATTCTTTATCCAGCAAGGCTTCATTCAAAATAGAAGGAGAGATAAAGAGTTTCCCAGACAAACAAAAGCTAAAGGAATTCGTGCCACTAAACCAGCCCTGCAAGAAATTTTAAGGGGGCTCTCTGAGGGGAGAAAAGATGAATCGAAACAAAAAAAGACCAAAAGCAACGAAGTCTAGAAAGGACCAGAAAACACCACCAGAAACTCCAATTATACAGCCAATACAATGGCAATAAGTTCCTGTCTTTCAGTACTCACTCTAAATATCAATGAAATAAATGCTCCAATTAAAAGACACAGGGTAACGGAATGAATAAGAAAACAAGATTCATCTATAAGCTGTTTACAAGAGACCTATTTTACACCTAAAGACACCTTCAGATTGAAAGTAAGGGGAGAGAGAGAACCATCTACCATGCTAAGAGTTGCCAAAAAATAATAATAATAATAATAACCGGAGTAGCTTGCCATCTAAACAGAAAATCAACAAGGAAACAATGGGTTTGAATGACACACTGGAACAGATGGACTTAACAGTTATTTCAGAACATTTCATACTAAAGCAGAAGAATACACATTATTCTCAAGTGCGCATGAAACATTCTCCAGAATAGATCACACCGGGACACAAATTAGCCCTCAATAAGTACAACCAGAGCAAGATCATACTGTGCATATTTTCAGACCACAACACAATGAAACTCGAAATCAAACACAAGAAAAAAATTTGGAAAGACAACAAAAACTTGGAGGCTAAATAACATCCTACTGAAGAATGAAAGGGCTAACCAGTAAGTTAAAAAGGAAATTAAAAAGTACACAGAAGTCAATGAAAAGGATAACACCACAGCCCAAACCTTTGAAATCCAGAAAAGGTGGTCATAAGAGAGAAGCATATATCAATACACCCCTTCCTAAAGTTGGAGGAAAGTTCTCAGATATAAAACCTAACTTCACACCTTAAAGAACAGCAAATAAAACCACAAACCAGCAGAAGATGGGAAATAATAAATATTAAATAAAAAATCAATGCTATCAACAACCACAACAACAACAACAACAACAACAGTAGAACAGATCAAAGTAATCAAGAGCTGGTTCATTGAAAGAAAAATAAAATTGATAACCCCCTAGCCAGTTTTGCCCATTTCTTCACTGGATTATTTGTCTTTTAGGTGTGAGTTTGAAAAGTTCTTTATAGATTTTAAATACCAACCCTTTATCTGATATGTAAACATTCTTTTGGTTGCCTCTTAGTTTTGTTGATTGTTTCCTTTTCAGTGCAGAAGCTTTTTATCTTGATGAGGTTTCAGTAGTTCATTTTGCTTCTAGTTCCCTTGCCTTCAGAGACGTGTCAAGCAAGAAGTTGCAGCTGAGTTCAAAGAGGTTGTTGCCTGTTTCCTCCTCTAGAGTTTTGATGATTTCCTGTCTCAAATTTATGTCTTACATCCATTTTGAGTTTATTTTTGTGTATGTTTTAAGAAAGTGGTCCAGTTTTATTCTTCTGCATGTTATTGTCCAGTTCCCACAGCACCACTTGCTAAAGAGACTGTCATTATTCCATTGAATATTCTTTCCTGCTTCATCAAAGAACAGTTGTCCATATGTGTATCAGTCTAATTCTGGGTTCTATTCCACTGGTCTATATGTCTGTTTTTGTGCCAATACCATACTATCTTGATGATTACAACTTTGTAGTAGAGGCTAAAGTTGGGGATTGTAATGCCTCCCACTTTGGTTTTCTTTTCCAGCATTACATTGGCTATCTGGGGTTTTCTGTGGTTTCATACAAATTTTAGGATTGTTTGTTCTGGCTTTGAGAATAATGCCAGTGCAATTTTGATTGGGATTGCATTGAACGTGTAGATTGCTTCAGGTAGTATTGACATTTTAACAATATTTATTCTTCCAAACTATGAGCATGGAATGTTTTTCCATATCTTTGTGTCCTAGTTAATTTCTTTGATTAGTTTTCTATAGGTTTCAGCATACAGATTTTTTACATCTTTTGTTAGGTTTATTCCTAGGTATTTCATGGGTTTTGGTGCAATTGTAAATGGGATCGATTTCTTGATTTCGCTTTCTATTGCTTCATAATTGGTGTATAGAAATGCAACCGACTTTGCTGCAACTTTGCTTAATTCTAGCAGCTTATTGGTGTAGTCTTTTGGGTTTTCCATGTCAAGTATCATGTCATCTGCAAAAAGTGAAAGTTTGACTTCTTCTTTGCCAATTGGATGCCTTTTATTTAATTTTGTTTTCTGAGGACTGAGGCTAGGACTTCCAACACTATGTTAAACAATGGTGGTAAGAGTGAATGTCCCTGTCAAGTTCCTGATCTCAGCAGGAAAGCCCCCCATTTTCCCCCATTGAGGATATTATTAGCTATGAGTTTTTCACATATGGCTTTTATCATGTTAAGATATGTTCCTTCTATCTCAACTTTCTTGAGAATATTTATTAAGAAAGGGTGCTATATTTTATCAAAAGCATTTTTTATATCTATTGACAGATAATATGGCTCTTATCCTTTATCCTATTAATCTGATATATCACATTGATTGATTTGTAAATAATGAACTGGCCTTACAGCCCAGGAATGAATCCCACTTGATCATGGTGAATAATTCTTTTAATATACTGTTGAATTTGATTTGCTAGTGTTTTGTTAAGAATTTTTGCATCCATATTCATCAGGGATATTGGCCTGTAAGTCTCCTTTTTTGTGGGGTCTCTGTCTGGTTTGGGAATCAAAGTGATGCTGGCTTCATAGAATGAGTCCGGAAGCTTTCCTTCCATTTCTATTTTTTTGGAATAGCTTGAGACGAATGGGTATTAACTCAGATTTAAATGTCTGGTAGAATTCCCTAGGGAAGCCATATGGTTCAGGGGGTCTTATTTGTTGGGAGATTTTTGATAACTATTTCAATTTCTTCACTAGTTATGGGTCTGTTCTTATTTTCTATCTCTTCCTATTTGGGAATTCCTGGTTTGGGAATCACAGTAATGCTGGCTGTATAGAATGAGTCTGGAAGCCTTCCTTCCATTTCTAGTTTTTGGAACTTGAGAAGGGTAGGTATTAACTCTGCTTTAAATGTCTGGTATAATTCTCTTGGGAAGCCATCTGGCTCAGGATCATTACTTCTTAGGAGATTTTTGATAACTGATTCAATTTCTTCACTGGTTATGGGTCTGTTCAAATTTTCTATTTATTCCAGCTTGAGTTTTGGTAGTGTGTGGATGTCCAGGGATTTGTCAATTACTTCCAGTTTGTTACCGCATAATTTTTCATAGTATTCTCTAATAATTGTTTGTATTTCTGTGGTGTTGATTGTGATCTGTCCCTTTTCATTTATGATTTTATCTATTTGGGTCCTCTCTCTTTTTGTTTTGGGAAGTCTGGCTAGGAGACTATGAATTTTGTTTTTGCTTTTGTTTTTGTTTTTGTTTCAAAAAATAACTCTTAAATTCATTGTTTTATTCTACAATTTGCTTTGTTTTGGATTATATATTGTCCATTCCTGCTCTAATGTTTATTATTTCTCTTCTGCCAGCCTTGGAGTTCCTTTGCTGTTCTGCTTCTAGTTCCTTTAGGTGTGTTGTTAGATTTTGTACTTGGGATTTTTATTGCTTCTTGAGATAGGCCTAGATTACAATGTATTTACCACTTAGGACTGCCTTTGCTGCATCCCAAAGGGTTTGGACTGTTGTGTTTTCATTTTCATCTGCTTTCATACATTTTTAAATTTCTTCATTAATTGCCTGCTTGATTTATTCATTGTTTAGTAGGATGTTCTTTAACCTCCATGCATTTGGAGGCTTTCCACATTTTTTTCTTGTGGATGATTTCAAGTTTCATAACATTGTGTTCTGAAAATATCCATGGTATGATCCCAATTTTTTTTTAATTTATTGAGTGTTGTTTTGTGACTCAGTGTATGATCTATCTTGGAGAATGTTTCATGTGCATTTGAGAGGAATGTGTATTCTGCTGCTTTTGAATGAAAGGTTCTAAATATATCTGTCAAGTCCATCTGGTCCAGTGTATCAGGGTCATTGTTTCTTTACTGATTTTTGCCTAGATGATATTTCGATTGCTATAAGAGAAGTATTTCAATTACTGTATTCTTATAAGTAAGATTGTTTACCTTTGTGATTAATTGATTTATATATTTGTGTGTTTTCAAATTGGGGGCATAAACATTTATAATTGTTAGCTCTTCTTGATGGATAGACCCCGTAATTATGATATAATCCCTTCTTCATCTCTTTTTACAGCCTTTAGTTTAAAATCTAGTTTGTCTGATATAACTATGGCTACTCCAGCTGTCTTTAGACTTCCAGTAGCATGATAGATGGTTCTTCATCCCCTCACTTTCCATCTGAAGGTGTCCTCAGGTCTAAAATTGGTCTCTTGTAGACAGCAAATAGGTGGGTCTGGGTTGTTGTTGTTGTTGTTTTTATTTATTTTTTTTTTGTCCATTCTGATACTCTATGTCTTTAGATTGAAGCGTTTAGTTCATTTACATTCAGTGTTATTATTGAAATATAGGGATTTGGTGTCACTCTGTTATCTGTAGGTTTCATGCTTGTCCTGCATCCCTGGTCCTTTCTAGGCATTGCAGCATTTCATTTACAGAGTCCCCCTTAGTATCTCTCTCATGGCTGGTTTAGTGGTCATGAACTCCTTCAGGTTTTGTGTGTCTGGGCAGGTCTTTATCTCTCCTTCAATTCTGAATATCAGTGTTGCTGGATAAAGGATTCTTGGATGCATATTTTCCCTATTCAGCACATTGCATATTTCCTGCCACTCCCTTCTGGCTTGCCACGTTTCAGTGGACAGGTCTGCTACTACCCACATAGAAGTACTGCTACTGCCCTTATAGTATTTCTGCTACTACTCTTAACCTACAGGGCTAGACTTATGCTAAAGCCCATTTGTCCTTAGCGGCTTTTAGAATCCTCTTTGTATCTTTGCATTTTGCCAATTTTGCTATGATATGTTGCAGAGAAAATCTATTCCTGTTACATCTGAAGGGAATTCTCCATGCCTCCTGGATTTGGATGTCTGCTACCTTCATGCTTAGCTATAATTAGTTCAAGCAAACCTTCTGTCCCTTTCTCTCTCTCTTCTTCTAATGGAACTCCTATGATATGGATATTATTATGTTTCATTGAATCACTTGGTTCTCTATCTCTCCCCTCGTGCTAGTATCTTCTTAGCTCTATTTTTCTTGGATTCATCATTTTTCATAATTTTGTTTTCTATTTTCCTTTTACTACCTTCTGCCCATTCTTTCCTTCCTATCACTGCATCTTGTTTATTTTGCACTTCATTTACTGCATTTTTTAATTCACTGTGACTTTCTTTTAGTTCCTAGATCTCTGCAGCAATAGCTTCTCTGCTGTCTTCTATGTCTTTCTTCAAGCCCAGTGATTAATCTTATGACTATTATTCTAAATTTTTGATTAGATATATTGTCTATATTTTTTGAGCAATTCTTTAGCTGTCATTTCTTCCTGGAATTTCTTTTGAGGAGAATTTTTCTGTTTTGTCATTTGGGCTAATTTTCTGTCAGTTATGTGTTTTAATAGCTTGTAATGTGTCTCGCACTTATGAGTGCTACTATATTAAAAAGGGATCCTATGCTGTCCAGCGCCTGGCCCTTCAGGGGGTGTTTTTAGAGTGTGTTACATGCTCTTTCTTGCTGTGACTCTGGTTAATTTATCTCCCTACTCATAGTGGTGGTTTGGACTGTCTACCAGGTGTGCTTTGATTTGTTTGTTGAAGTAACCTCTGAAAAAATGTTTTTAATTGAGGAGAGGGCCATGGAAGAAGCCTTATTTCATATCAAGAGAGAAACCACAGGGGAGGTGAAAAAGAAAAGAAACTAAAATTAACCAGGCAGAGAAACAGTATGGTTTGATCCAGATGAAAGAGGAAAATAAAGGAGCTACAGAAGAGGTGTAAAAAGAAGAGATTAAATATGTCTGCTTAAACAAACCAACAACCAGGATAACCAGACTAGAGAAGGGAAGAAATAAGATGAAGAAAAGGAAAAAAAGAAAAAATATATATGTTTATAATAACAATTGACCAAATCAGAAAATGCAAAACCACTGGAGGCCTTGGAACCGGTGGCTGCAGCCCTCTGGAGGAGAGGCTGTCTGACTCAGTCAGTGTCAATCTTGTTCTGTTAGAAACACATTTGCCAGGCTCAGAGGGGCATAGTTTGGTGCAGGCAGCTCCCACCTCCACTGGGGGCCTGATGTCTATTTCCTGAAAGCCCCACCTTGTTGGTGATGGAGAGCAAAAGGTGACAGGCTAGTCTCTCCTACCGGACATGGTGTCCCAAACCATTCTGTTTAGGCTGTTTTCCCAGTGCTGCTCAGGCGTGAGTGGGCCTTTTTTTTTTTTTTTTTTTTTTCTGCTCTATGGTCTCCTGTGCCTCCCAGGCACTTGGCTGGGATTCAAACCCTGATCTCTTAAAAGATCTCTCACTGCACTCCCCAGTTCCGGGGAAGTGCCATCTACCCAGCCATCTAACAGGCCTCCAGTTGGCAGGCACAACCAGGGTCTTTTGTCCTTAGAATGGCTCTTTGCCTTCTTCCCACAGCACTCAAGTGGGGCGGGGTGGGGGGGGGGTTCCTCTCACAGCACACTGCACCTCTCAGCTAGTTACCAAGCCCAGGGCTGGCTCCCTTCCTCCACAGGCACATGGACAGGGCAGCTGGCCCCAGTATGGGGAAAGCCCTGCATTTAGAAATTGAATCTTCCTCTGTTTTTTTTTTTTTCTTTTTCTGTTCCATTCTCTTGTCCAAACACAATCGTACACTTCCACAACCTCTCTGTTTCTTCCTTTTATCTCTCCACAGGAGCAGATCCCTCCCTTCCATTCCTACACCTCCGATTTTATCTCTCCCAGCTTGCCATCCCTCACCTATAGCCAGGCAAGTTGTCCCCATAGGGCCCTGGAGACATCTCTGTCCCTCTACAGCTGGACTCTTGGAATTACAAGTCCTCTGGCCTCAACACTGCTGAGTTGGGGGATAGGGAACTACTTTAAACTTTCTCTAATGAAGATGTGTTGTTCAGGTTGTGGTTCTATGTTGAAATACATAACTTTTAAGATCTCAAATATGGCTACTTTGAAGAGAACATGGTTCTAACAAACTTAAGACTTGATTGCAACAAAGAAATCTTTCACCAAAAGAACTATAAAAATGGATAATGTTCTTTAACTGATAAAATTAAACTACATGTTACTGGAAACTACTCCTCAGATTTTCTATATTTAACTGGCTTCTGAAATTATCAATATGTACCTATCTGAACAGTGGTTTTCTGGGTACTTTTTATATGAAGAGACAGATATGTATCACTGTCTCCAATGTACCTACCACTTGGCTTTCTTCCTTCCTTCCTTTTTGATTCACTTTTTGCTTCCTATTTCTTTTACTACTTCATTTGTCTTAAACTTGTCTTTGGGATGTATGGGGCACACACTGATATTTGAATGTACATTGTTTATGAACATTCAGTCTGAGTGTTATACTTTGAGAACGCACTTGGCAGTGTATTCCTGATCCACAGAGGAGAATGGTCAATAAGTTCCATTTAGTTGCCCTGGGAGTTTCTGGAAAGTACTAAGACAATTCTTTTAACACCCTTGGTGCCCTCATTGCTCTCATTGCGAACACCCAATATACGCCTGAACAAGGCTGAAGGATTTGTTTTCTGTCATCAGCTTGCTCTGAGGTAGTATTTTCCTAGTTACAGCTGTGGACATTTTTTGGTCAGTGATTTTGGATAAATAACTCTTCAATTTATCCTAGTGGAAAAAATTAACAAATACGCCATACACTACCTTTTCCTCCAAATTAATATGAGGCGGCTAATAGAAACATTTATGTAAATGATACACATTAGCAGTTGACCCTGAAGAATAATAGCATTTCCTACATATAAACAAGTCTCCATTTGGCACTTTCACTCGTGATAATGATCCAGAACAGGTGTTAATTCTCAGTTTGCAGGTTCATTATGGATCTGTTAAAGTTGAGAAGTTGAGCATTTCTCTCATGTGATTCCAAATTTGACTGTTTTCATCTATACAGTGGGTTTACATTCTCTTATTTCGAAGGAACATATGCTCTGCAATGGTAATATGTTCCATGACATACTCAATATAATAAACATTCTTTGTCTTGAAGCATTTACCTACAAATGTGATATATGCTCAGCTCCCCTCATCATTTTCAAAGATCATTCAGATGAAAAACTATGGATTATTTTTAAGTGTTTTTATTTTTTTTCAATTACTTTATAAGAAATTGTGCATATTTTTAACCTGCATTCTCAAGAATATTTATTTAAAAAACACAGGTGAATGTATTGCTGCTTATCTGAATTTTGTGTTTTGTGTTTTGTGTTTTCTGAAGGAGGGAACTATCTGAAAACAAAGTTGAATTAGTCATAAAAGCTTTACCAAAAATGGAAGTAAATCACATATTCATAAATGCATTGTCCCACTTTGAAATGGCCAGCAGTAAATATAAATCTTATTGAAATATGAATGATAGAATCTGTTAAAAGAAGATGTGTCAAGAGAAGTCATGGAAAGCATAATAAAGTTATCTGGTGAATCTTCACAATGTTGGAAACTGAAAGTCATTATTGGAGTTAGTGAGAGAAATATTGGACCCAATATGAGGTGCACTGAAATGTGAGGAGGTAGGTGTACTGGGAAATAAAATCAACATGGAAGAGAAACAGAAATGGGTAGGATATATGACAAAGCCAAGAATATTAATCTAGATGTCCAGTCTACAATACATATAAGTAAACTCAAAAGTGAAATATTTTTGGGGGCGCCTGGGTGTCTCAGTCAGTTAAGCATCTGACTTCGGCTCAGGTCATAATCTCATGGTTCATGGGATCAAGCCCCGTGTCAGGCTCTGTGCTGACAGCTAGGAGTATGGAGCCTGCTTCAGATTCTGTGTCTCCCTCTTTCTCTCTGACCCTTCTCTGTTTGCACTGTCTCTGTCTTTCAAAAATAAAAAAACATAAAAACATTTTTTAAAAAGTGAAATAATTTTTGATTCTGAAATAACCTAAACAGGATTATTATAATTATAATGATGCACTTGGGTACTTGAAATGTTCTCATATATTTTGCTATTTTAAATTATTCTTGGGGGGCTGTGGAGCTCAGTCAGTTAAGCATCTAACTTCGGCTCAGGTCATGATTTTATAGTCTGTGGGTTCGAGCCCCATGTGGGGCTCTGTGCTGACAGCTCAGAGCCTGGAGCCTGGTTCAGATTTCTTGTTTCCCTCTCTCTCTGCCCCTCCCCTGCTTGCTCTCTGCCTCTCTCTCTCAAAATAAAATAAAAAAATAAAAAATGAAAAATAAATAAATTCAGTCTCAATATTTTAAAATCAGAGTTTACTATTCAATTAAGGGTACAGGAGAAGACATCATATTTTAATAAAAAAATTTTTAAAAAATTAAGGTACAGGAGAAATAATTTCAAAAATGCAAGAGAAACAAAACAAGAAATAACGTAAAAAGCCTAATGTGTTTCAGATACTCCTTTAGACATTTTCATGAGTCTTTCCAGTCAGCTATCACAAACAGCCTGACAGGTTAAAATATCATCATTTCACAACCAAAGTAATTGAAAGTTAAAAATTTGTACCTAAATGCACACAGGACTGACTAGTGCAGTCAAGATTCAAACTCATGTCTTACTCTACCATTTCATACTCTTGTCAGAGAGAGCCTAGTGACATCCAGTTGTGCAGAAATATATGTGCTTGCTGATAGAAGGGATGGGAACCTGCGTTAAGGAACAATCAGAAGCTGTTCACTTGGAGCAGCCGGAAGTATCTAGCCAAATAAGATACTAGACTTTTTTGTGGTTGTTAGTTATAGTAGGAGACTGTGGCTGCTATTTTGGATGAGATTTAGTTCAGTAAGAGCTGTTCATGGCTGAGAAAGAAGAAACGGTATAGGAAGAGACTGCAGGCATAACATGAGTGTTTGTTTCCAGGCACTTTTGACTCCAGATAAAGGGGCTCACTGATTATAAACTATGAAGAGCAAGTAAGGCTTACTTATAGCCTGAGGGCAGGAAGGAGATGCAGTGCCCAGCTTTCACATCCTCTCACAATTAAAATTTGGAAAAAACACGTTTGAAACAAGTTTGTTTGTTCCTGTGTTTTAATTGAAAATTGTAAGTGCAGAAATACCTTGAACTTCAAGATCCATAGCCTGAAGACGTTTCTAACACAAAATAGCCTGAAGCCTTTGTCTCACACAAAAACTGACATGGTTATAAAAAATAAGCCTGAACCTCAAATTTATTACATAATGAGAGTTATGAATTTAACAGGGAAAAAAAGGAGTTTTGATGATAAGCGGTGAATCTTAGAAGATCTGATTATAAAACAGTTAAGGCCTTACCTCTGGGACTAGGACCTTGATGTCCTACCTTTGGGACTAGGAGGAAGGTACTATTAACAAAGCTATGGTCACAAATTCATCTTCCACTTGCTGGGCCATTAGCATCTAGCTTAGTGGATGATGATTTTCCCATATAATTGCTCATCTCGGAGGGGGAAGAATTATTTGGAGGACATCTTTTAAAATTATGGCATTTATGAAATCTATTTTTTGAGAAATTTGGAGTTCTTCAGTAATATCAAAGATTCTTATCTTTTATGAACAAGCATTTTCACACCTGGTTATGTATACTTCATAAAAACTCTTTCACGTAGGCATGAGGAAAATATTCCTGATAGTGAAACATAGAAGATAATTTAAATGACCATCATTAGGAGAGTGGGTATATGTATATGACGGAATTCCTTACAGCAGGTAAATGAATAAATAAGCTAGACCATTTGTACCAAGAGTTGAATCTAAAAAAAATGTTGAATAAAAAAAATTATGTGGTGATGTATGATGACACTTAGAAAATTTAAAATGTAAAAAATTAGATTCTATATTATTTATAGACATATATTTAATATAAATTATAAGTATATAACTTACTTATAATTACTTTATAATTATATACTTATAATTTATATTCTTTATAATGTATTATCTGCATTATTTGCATTATAGGTATGTTTAGTAATATTTATATTTATATATAAATATCAAAGGTGTTATATATGGACAAAAATCTTCAGGAAAAAACTTAATATCGCATGAAACATATATAGGATTAAAAAACAATATTAAAGCAGATCTCAAACGTATCTCTAAATGCTGTTGTGTGTGTTTATGTGTATGGCACAGATTGGGCTCTTTGGACAGCAAACACTGATTTGGTATTTAGAGCAGAATGTTGGTTAGGAAGTGTCCTTGTGTTCAATATCTATTGAAGGAGGAGACTAAAAGCAAGAGCAAGGGAGGGCAGGGGAGAAGTTAAAATGTGTCCAATGGCAGCCTCAGGGACTCCATTAGGACCTCGGCCACTAAAATGGCCCATCAGAGCTGTCTCACGTTGGGACCAAATACTGGACCTGAATCCATCACTGGAAATGGCCATTGTGGAAGGGCTTGTCTTTCACAGAGCAAATGAAGCAGAGGCAGTCTATGAAGGGGCTGACAGCTGAAGACTGTCAACTGACAGCATTCTTAGCAGTGGCTGGATCAATCAATTCTACTTTGAAGGGGATCTGGGCACAATTATAAAAACCAAGTCAAAAGACAAATGAGTAATAAAACTGGGAATAAATATTTGCAAAGAATATGGTTGACAAAGGAATAATTTCCTTAGTCCATAAATATTTCTAACAGCTCAAGAGAAAAAAATAAATCGAACACTCTAATAGAAAAATGAGCAGAGAACATAAACTATTCACTCCTGCCATGTATGCATATGCACATGCAGAAAACAAAATGACTTTTAAACAAATAAAAAGATGATAAGTCTCTTAAGACCAAAAAAATAATTAAAATATTAATTCATTTGAAATATGTGTTTAATTATAAAAAGATAGTTATATTAGCAAGGATATGTTAAAGACCTCAGTAAAATATTGATATAGACTGTTTAAAATATATGAAGAATAATTTTGAGTGTGTATCAAATGTTTTTAAGTCTATACATTTTGCCCCAGAAATCTCCTTTTCAAAAATATATCAAATAAATATGTCCAAATATATGAACAGAGACTTTTATTTGATCAAAAAATTAAAAAAAAATTTTTAATGTTTGTTTTTGAAAGTAAGAGCAAGAGAGAGCATGAGTGGGGGAGGAGCATAGAGAGAGGGAGACACAGAGTCTGAAGCAGGCTCCAGTGTCTGAGTTGTCAGCACAGAGCCCTATGAGGGGCTTGAACCCACAAACCATGAGATCACGACGTGAGCCGAAGTTGGGCACTCAACTGATTGAACCAACCAGGCCCCTCTTGATTAAATTTTAAGGCATAAAGTACTGGAAATGAATAACAAAATCTCTAACAATTCTTAAAGCAATTATTCTAGACCCACACAACAGACAATACACAATCATTTAAAAATGGTATATCTCGGGGTGCCCGGGTGGCTCAGTCGATTAAGCGCCCAACTTCGGCTCAGGTCATGATCTCACGGTTCGTGGGTTCAAGCCCAGCATAGGGCTCTGTGCTGACAGCTAGCTCAGAGCCTGGAGCCTGTCTTCAGATCCTGTGACTCCTTCTCTCTCTGACCCTCCCTTGTTCACGCTGTCTCTTTCTCTCGAAAATAAATAAAAACATTTAAAAAAAAAGTATATCTCTTTTAGGCGCCTAGGTGGCTCAATCTGTTAAGTGTTCAACTCTTGATTTTGACTCAGGTCATGATCTCATTGTTCATGAGTTTGAGTCCCACATTATGGGGCTCTGTGCTGAGAGAATGGAGCTTACTCGGGAATCTCTCTTTCCTCTCTCTGTTCTTCCCCAGCGCGCGCTCTCTCTCTCTCTCTCAAAATGAATATATAAACTCAAAAAATATACTATTTATAGATATAGATATACTATTTATCTTCCTTTAAGTTATAAAAGAATTAAAAGCTATTTTTTGTGAATAAAGAATAGTAGAGGACACTGAATATAATTTCAACATTTAGGCTTTCTTTATATAAATACTTATTCAACTCACCCACACACTCATGCATGCACAGATATGCACACTCACACTCTATGAATGTTCATGGTAGAATCTCACTGGAAGAATACAGTATAAAGAGGTAATAATGTTAAGGAAAAAAATTAAGAAACTGAAGATCAGGGAGAGAAGACTTACTTTTCAAATTTATAATCAATTATTCTCCCTATGAATTCATTTCTCATTAAAAATCTCAGGTTTTTCTATGTCCAACAAATAAATACAAAAAAAAATCTGTGAAAGAAATTTTAAAAATTCAAAATTCACATAATTTCTTTCTTACAGTGGTGAGATTATTTTGTGGTTATTCTTTCCTTGCAATGAATATCTTACATAAATATATAAGAATATATTTATAAAACTAAATACATAAAGTTTTTCAAATATAACCAATTTTACAGCTTTAGGTGTTAGAGAAGGAACCTTGAAGTTTTATCTAAATTTTGTTTCTTTATGTTTTATTTCAAAATGTTTTGTGTATCACCTGAAGTGCTTAGATGATTTCTTGATGCAGATTAATAGAACACTTGTAAAATACAGATGATGAAAAAGAAGAAGATGGAAACTTTTCATACTATCCACCAATAAGAAATGACTAAAGCATCCATGTTTTTGCTGGAAATATCTTCTGATGTACATGTGTAAGGCTTATACTCATTTTTAAATTTATTTTTTGTATATAATCCACTATGAATATTTTCATACCTTGTGCTCAGACTATAACCAGTATTTGTTTCTGTTTTAATAAAATTATATTTTTTATTTTTTATTTTAGAAAAACAAATATTTTGTGTTTCATACAAAGATACTCATATTTAAAGTAGTTAATCATTTTACATGCTTCAAAAGAAGGTATCCCTCACATTTAATGACAACATCCTGCAAACGCAAGCACAAGGTAACAACACATGATTGTAATCACTTGAGAAATGGCCTAGAAAACTCAGCTCAATATTAGCAATTGCAAAAATCAAAGTCTGAAAATGTTTGAAGGTAAACAACTCTTATAAGGAATCTATAATGAAAATTACTGTGTAACAACCCTTAGTAATCTTTGAAAATATACCAACAAAAGCACTTCAGAACATTTTGAACTCATATTCAGTGTAATGATTTTGTCTCTGAAAATGAGCAATGCATACAGAAGAGTTTAGGGACTTGGTTTGCATTACAAGGGGATGTGCTGATCTTCTGCCATGAAAAGCTTTTGGGCATGTATTCTAGACATTAAATTATGGTAATTGAAATGGGAAAATGTCTGTAGCCTTTCTCAGTGTGTTTGGGTTAGTTGCACATGAACATCTGCTTTCCCTTTATAACCCGAGACTGGAGAATAGCATCAATTTGCAGGCATTAACAACTTCTGCTCACAAAACAGCAGATAACTCTCTGTTGAAACACCACGCTACCCAATGTGCTCAGGAACAACCTCTAACTGCTCACACAACATCAAGCCAAATGATACACTTGCCGCAGAAGAAAGGATCCATGTTCAGCCATTTTGTTTGGATTTTTCCTTCTTTCTTTCCCCTCTCTTTCCATCCTTGAGTAGATACAAAGGTTCATACTTTTGTTTTTTAAGTCACAAACGGCAAGTTATGAAAAGTAAAGTGTTTATGATAAATTGATACCGCTAAAAGTCCAACCTCTTTATCCTATTCCCTACAGAAATCCATGACATTTTTTATATTCTCTCTCTCCGTATACATTATAGAATATTATTTCTGTAACTGTTTTTTTCCATTTGTATATATTAGCATTTGTGTGATAAATGTGAAAATAGTATATTGTTTCAAGAGACACACTGTTCTACTTAGAAGCATAAAATAATTCTGTACATAGTCCTCTATAGAACACATTTGGCTAATGTGACCAATACTACAATTTTTCAAATGCCTTTTAATCTATGTGCAGATGATATCTATATCATGAATGTTTAAAAATGAAAATATTGAGTTAAAGATATATGTGTATTTAATTTCTATTGACATAAGTTTTATTCCAACAAATTGGCATTAACTAATACTTTCAGTTATGGGTTGTGACAGTATCTACTTTCAAACATTTTCAAAAAAATTTGTATTACCACATATTTTGTTAGATTTGCTAATGTAATAAGAGAAAAATGAAATTTCACTTTTTAAAATTCATATTTCTTTGAATTAATTAGATAGAGGATGTAATTATATGGATATCCTTTTTTACTTTTATTGCATGTTCTTTGTCTATATTGGTGACAGAATTTTATTTATTTTCCTGATTAGGAAGCTAGCCGTTGATATCCAATTTTTAATAATGCAGGTTTACCTCATGGATTTAAATTTATCTTCTGTTATATGACAGGTTTGTATAACACCTTTTCTTTACTGCTGCATGCTCTATTCTGTTTCATTGACTTATTCTTCTTGGTTGTTTTTATTTTGTTTTCATATAGTCCTTGAAAATGCATTTCCTTATCTAGCAGGGCAACTCTCCTCTATTGTAAACGGTTTTGCTTTTAAAGTAGAGAGGTGAGTTGTTCTTACTATAAATTAAAAGCATTAAAATTAATCAGCTTATGTAAAGCCCCTATTTTACCTTGTATTATTTTATTTTATTATTTCCCCTTTTGTCCCCTCCCCAGTTTCTTGACTATTCACTGAATATCCTTACAGTTCTCTCCAACTATTTTTTTAATTGTTTCCATTCTTTAATGGATATTTACTGTGGCTACTTATATAAGTTTTTAAATGTATATACATTGTGTCTTGTTATAACTGTCATCAATTTCTAATGTTTTATTCAAAATTATCCATTTGTGATGCATCCATGATTATTCCTGACCTCTGTAGAGGAATCCATTTTGTGTATATTGTATGTTCTATTTTTTTTTATAAAATAGTTTTAGAAATTTATGTATTTATTTTTGGTGCAGAGAGAGAAAAAGAAAGAGAATCCCAAGCAGGCTTCGCATTGTCAGTGCAGAGTCTGATGTGAGTCTTTAACTCACAAACCATGAGATCACGACCTGAGCTAAAGTTAGATGCTTAACTGACTAAGCCACTCAGGTACCCCTCTACATTTATTTCTGGTGTGTTTGATAATTTATACAAAAGTTGCCCTCAAATCTTTGCTGTGGAAATAGTTGAATAAAATCCATTTTGAAAATATGTTGTGAAAATGTTAAGAATTTTTCTGGTTTACCAGAGAAGTTGGCAAGTCATGGATTATATGAAGACTGATTTGAAATTTTTCATCATCACTAGATAAGGAAGGTTCATATTGCCAGGATTTGTATTTGGATTTTTCCTCTATTTTGGATTAATGCCTAAGATTCTTTGTAGACTAATGCCATTTTTTAAAACATTGTGTCTCTGTTTCCTCATTTTTAAAGTGGGTATACTAATAGAACTTATTTCTAGGATATTACAAGTATTTCAAGAAAAATATATTCCAGTTATAAACAAAATTTGCAGAATAGAAAGGGAATGTCCCTTGCCATATGTTAGTGAGAATAAATATGAGAGCGGCATCAAAAGAAAGGACAATTAAAGACCAATTTTTCATAAACACATAAATTTCCAAATATCATTATTTCTGCTCAGCATTCCATTAACGTGGGAAGTTCAATAAGAAAAGAAAAAAAATGGTAGTGGCCTTGTTCCCTGCCGTTCTCTTCTTGTCCGTGAGGCCATCCTGCTCTTGTCAGCCTCCAGCCCGCAGTCTCCTTGAGACCGAGCACCATGCCTTCCAGTAAGCTGCAGAGTTCTGATGGAGAGATATTTGTCATTGATGTCGAAATTGCCAAACAGTCTGTGACTATCAAGACCACGTTGGAAGATTTGGGAATGGATGATGAAGGGGATGATGACCCAGTTCCTCTACCAAATGTTAACGCAGCAATATTAAAAAAGGTCATTCAGTGGTGCACCCACCACAAGGATGACCCCCCTCCTCCTGAGGACGATGAGAACAAAGAAATGCGAACAGATGATATCCCTGTTTGGGACCAAGAATTCCTGAAAGTTGACCAAGGGACACTTTTTGAAGTTATTCTGGCTGTGAACTACTTAGACAGTAAAGGTTTGCTTGATGTTACATGCAAGACTGTTGCCAATATGATCAAGGGGAAAACTCCTGAGAAGATTCGCAAGACCTTCGATATCAAAAATGACTTTACTGAAGGAGAGGAAGCCCAAATATGCAAAGAGAGCCAGTGGTCTGAAGAGAAGTGAAATGTTATGCTTGACACTGTAACACTGTAAGGATTGTTCCAAATACTAGTTGCACTGCTCTGTTTATAGATGTTAAAATTAGACGAACTGTAGACAAATGCAGCAGCAAATCAGTTAGTTTGGCAGAATATTGTTCTCCTTGCATGTGTAATTTGAGTACAGATTTCAAACTTATGGCTGAGTTTCTTCGAGTATGATCACATTCCTTTACCTTGAATAAAACTCAGTTGTGGGTTCTCAGAAGGTGACATTTTGGGATTTCCCTCTATTTCTGCCTAGTTTATTATGAGTTAACTTTAGTTTAATGACCTTCTAAAAGTTAGCATTGTAAATAAAACAAGTAGCAAAAAGTTTTCTGGAAAAAAAAGAAAAGAAAAAAATTAAGTGAATAAGTATTGGAAATATTTATTATTGTGCACATGTCCCAATAAATCCATAAGCAAACTCTTAAAACTCATAAACGAATTTAGCAATTTCAAAGTAAAATTATCTTTACATAAAATGATCATATTTGTCATCAAATCTATTTTTATATAACAGCAACAATAAAAAAGAAAATGTAATTTGATGAGCCATTCATCTTTTATCAAAATTACCAAGAACTCAGGAGTAACTCTAAGTGGATGATGTGAAAACTACAAAACATTATTGGAAAAGATTAAAAGAGCCCATATAAATGAAGGGATTAATAAGATTTAATATTTTAAATACATCAATTCTCCCTAAATTTATCTTTAGATTCAGTGCAACCCAACTAAAATGGCAGTAGTTTTCTTTTTTTTAATGCTTATTTATTTTTCAGAGAAACAAAGAGCATGTGACTGGGAGAGAGGCAGAGAGAAAGGGAGACAGAGGATCTGATCTCTCCATTCTGACAGCAGAGAGCCTGATACTGGTCTCAAACTTACAGGCCATGAAATAATGACCTGAGCTGAAGTTGGATGCTGAACCGACTGAACCACCCAGGCACCCTGGTAGTTTTCTTTACTACTACAACAACAACTACTACTACTACTACTACTACTACTACTACTACTACTATTCATTGGTAATCTGAGTCTAAAACATAAGAAAACACAAAGGACAAAAATTAGCAATGGATATGTTATTTTTCCATTCCTCTTGAAGTCCACAAGGTCCTAAGCTACTTCTGACCCCACATATGGTGATAAGACTTCCCTTGCTGCTTGGGTCCAAGGGAGTGGGAAGTGGGATATGGAGGCAGGATCATACCAGCATGTTTAGGCTTCCAGTCTCCAAACCCTCTGTGGTTGACTTGCACCAAGAGATGTACCTACTTTTACTCACTGCCTTCTCTAGAAATATTTTGTGTTGTGGTCCTTTCATCAACCAGATCTCATAGTCTGGTATCTTTCAAAGAGTACTTGTAATTATTCTTCTACTTGTAGGTTTTCACCTAGAGCTTTGGGATGGAAAGGGTCAACTGCAATGGGTAATCTGGATTTTGATTCAGTTCTCCTAAGCTAGCATTTTTTCCTTAGAATCCTTTATAATGAAAATACATGATGAATACAGTATACATAAGTTTCAACACAACAGTGTCCTTAAACAACAGGGTTATTGAGTATTCAAATTAGTAAAATAGTATACCTTTTTTTTGTTAAACAAACCTAAGGATATAAACAGCATGTTGTGTGGATATCTGCAGGAATACTTCTCAATGACTTCCCTGACTTTTCTGCAGCTTCAGTCCTATATTTATCAATACTTCTGACTTATAAGGAGTCCTTCTATACTCAACATATAACTGGCAAAATATCCAGCTAATTTGAAATGCCATTTCTATAATGAATTAACATAGAAATTTAGTTTCTAAAATGAGGACTCTAGGATCAGTTAAAAATATTTTTCCTGAGTCCTATAAATCAACAGTCTTTTTAGAAGGAAATGGCTTATAATTCCCCATTATTAGCTTCCTGAAGGCATGGAAATAGTTTTGCTTTATCAGTTTATCAACTACTTTCTTTTGCATCTATCATTTTTATATGTGTATTAATTAAGAAACAACCTTTTTTTCTTTAAGATATTCTGATTCACAAAATAAGGGACATTATAAAGTACTTATTAGCAGTGAGATATTTATCTAGAGAGAAAAATTTTCATAGAGGTTTAGAGAGAGCTTAAATTAAAGACTGTTAACAATATGTCTCCTTTATTAAAGATAGCTCAGAAAAAAAGGGAAAAAAGGCAAAAGAAAGCACAATAGAAAGAAGAATAGTACTCTGAGCAATATTTGAAAAATTTGAAAGTAAAAGACAAAACTTATGTAAAATGAATGTTTTCAATTTATTAGTGTATAAAAGAATTGATGAAAATATTTCATCATTCTACATGACTAAGTACAACTCATTTTTACTTGCATGACAGAATTTATGGTCACTTCTCTAAACAATTGTTTCATCTAATGTGTGACTAACAAGCATTTTCCCCTTTGCTAAATTAAAATAAGCATGTATTTTAGCTTGACTTAATTGTACATTTGGGGAAAAGAGAAAGAGACTTATTAACAGTTTCATATTTGGGCTTTGTTTTGCTTTGTTTTTAAATCACAGAGGTGCTAGGGTGTCTGGGGGGCTTGTTCAGTTAAGTGTCTGACTTAAGTTTCAGCTCAGGTCATGATCTCACTGTTGTTGGATTGAGACCTTCATCACACTCCATGTTGAATGCAGAGCCTGCTTGGGATTCCCTCTCTCCTTCTCTTTCACTTCCTCTCCCACTCATATGCACTATCTCTTTATCTCTTTCAAAATAAATAAATAAACTTTTTTTTTTTTTTTTAATCCCAGGGGTGCCTGGGTGGCTCAGTCGGTAAAGCAGCCAACTTTGGCTCAGGTCTTGGTTCATGAGTTCGACCCCTGCATTGGGCTCTGTGCTGACAACTCAGAGTCTGGAGCCTGCTTCAGATTCTGTGTCTCCTTCTCTCTCTGCTCTTCCCCTGCTCAGGCTCTGCCTGTCTCTCAAAAATAAATAAACAAACAAAAAAAAAGCCACAGAAGTGCTAGTATTAAAGTAAAAAATATGATTTCATTTGTAGATATCTTATCTCAACAAGAATCATGAGAAGATTCGGAATTATTTTTGTGATAATAACAATTTTGTAGGTATGTTAGAACCCCAAATTTTAAGTTCCTATTGTTTTTTAAGTTTACTGTTTCTTTAAATATATTAATATGATTATTAATAGGTTTTATGTATTATTAATAGGATAAAATGGAGACTACTTTGGTCTTATATTGCATGCATTATTCATCCCATGTCATTTCATTTACTCTTGAGCAAAGAAGAATGTGATCTTAATTTTTAAGGTAATGCTGACTTGCTTCAACAGAGTACCTATCAAAGTTAACTGCAATCCCTTAGATATATCTGTATAAGGTGTTAATTTTTTTAATTTAGAAAATATCCAAAAGTTTCTTTTTTCAACTCTGACCATTTAACTAACAGATTTTGCTAGAGGAATAAATGCAGTTTACTCTGGAGAATTAGCATGAAAAATCCTAGCCATGTACTCTAGATATTACAACCCTAAATTCATACTGAAAATCTGTCAATAAGCTCAATTACAATAGATTTGCAATTCAACTCACATCACTCAAACACAATTCACAGAGAAGCTTTACTGAATACACACACACATGTTAAATTATGTCACTTCATACTTTAAGGTTCCATACAGTATATATCATATAAAAATTCAATTTCATATACAATTTCAAGAGGTTGTATACTTGTGTGGACACAAATATAATTGATAGTATTATGACGCTAGTGTGAGAAAAAATGAACAGCAAGATACTTACTTTTTCGATGTCAGTAAACATGTAGAAAATTCAACACTTCAAGAATGTTGTGATGCGTGAATTATGATAGTCTCTATCCTTACCTCTTGGCCCATCCTTTTCAGGGCAAAAACATCCCTTCTTAGAGTGGCACTTATCTGTCCACCTGTGTTTTTAGTCATGTATGACATTCTCTTGGCACATAACTCACTTCATCTTCAGATTATCCTCTTCTTTTCTGTACTTTACCCTATCTTCACTGGATTCTACCATAAAATCAAAAACATGATAAAATGCTTAAGTCTTCCATACTAATATTATTGTTACTATCTCCCATAGGGTTCCTCCAAAGCTGTATCCTTTTTTCCACCTCTACTTTCCAAACTCCAGGAGGAGGGGAACTTTCTCTCTGTTGATAACTCCCATTTATTTTTTAATCTTTTTTTTTTCAGATTCTACCCCTGAAATCTCATGATGTTGGATCACAGCTACCAAATTTAATGAATTCTTCAATTTTAATATTGGTCTATCCCATAAGGCATATCCAATCAGAAACCAACTCTTATTCTGCCTCAATCAAACCATTTCATCTCAGTCTTTGCTGGAGCCTTTGTAGTGTATCACTTTGGGTAGGGTAAACTACATTTCCCAGAGCTTCTTTCTCTGTATATTCCAACCATCATGTGTCACAAGAGACATTTTAGTGGTATGAGACAAAAATGAAACACAATCAAATATATATATATATATAATTTTTAATGTTTATAATGTTGGTACACAGCTAGCAGAAAGTGTTATAACTCATGCATGTTGTCACTTACCTACTAGCTTGCCTCATTGGCTTGGAGCATCAATCACTCCACCTTCTCTCAGGTCTTTCTCCAACTCCTTATCCAAGGGTTTGTTTAAGTTCATGAGGAAGAACATTATTTTCTCCTTACGACAGCTGTGTCATGAAGTTGGGAGAAGTAGGGCACTTAAATAGGTTCCCAATCTGTCCTTGTAGGTTCCAGCCCATGTTCAGACTTCTGGTTTACCCTCATTCTCCCAACACTTATCCACACTTCTCTTTCTAAGATTGCCCTTTACCTTTAGAACTCTAGGATCTCATGTGAAGACAACAGTTTTAAACAGACTCTTTAACCCACTCCCACAATTGTACAAGGACAGATTCTTCTAATAAATTATGTAAGTATACTTATCGCTATCTCAACTACCTATTTATCCATCTATCTATTCACCCTTCCATTTATCCTTCTTAGTGGTTCTGCTACAATAATAAAACCCAGACTGATAGAATACCATAATCTTACATTTTTAAAATTCTTGCCTTTTTGGGTTTATTACAGTCTCCTAATTGGTCTTTTTGTCTCTAATCTTTCACCTCTTCCAAGCATTCTTTATTGCTCTAAAAGCTAAAAATTATTATAAAAATCTCTTAATGTTACTTCCCAAAGTAAAATCCTTTAGTGGTTTAAGTTGCTTTTACAGAACAGTACAGATGTGTAGATATGATCTCCAAAGTCTTATGAGTTCTGGCCTTTCTTTATCTTTTCACTATTATTGTTTTTTACTTCAACCTCATCACCAAGGAGCATTATATATACCTTTGAATCCAGCCATGCCTAAATATTTTTTATTCTTTAGACCCTTATTGGCTTTACACATAGTCCTCCCTCATTTCTATATTCCTAATGAATATGTACTCTTCTTCATGTCTTAGTTCAAGGAATATCTTTACAGAAAAACTTACCGATCATCCTTTTAGGTAGATAGCCTATTCTTCTTTAGTTACTTAACTGCGGATGGGGATTATCATGCAAACCCTCCCAATGATAAAAGGATAACTTACTAATGTCCATGATGCTTTACCTTTCTAGTGGTGGCCTCTTAATACATTAATATAATTGAAGACAGTGTGTTGGAGGGGTAATTTAGAGTAACCTCTCATGCTACGCCTTAGTTAATCAGTGCAAGATGCAAAATATGTTGAACTCCATGTTGGGTGTCTTTCTGTCTTATAAACGAATAATAATAAGTTCACTCTGCTACTTGTAGCCAGTATTTCAGTTCCTATAACTAATGCTTCTGACTCTAATTTTAGCTTTATTCATTTTTTTCATTTTTTAGCTTCTTATTTCCTATAAGGTAAATATATGGTTAACATTTTTTACCAACACATTTCAATGTTTTGTTTTGTTTTGTTTTGTCTTGTTTTGTTTTCTTTATTTATTTCTTTGACCCTTTCTCTGGACTCGTGGCTATCACATTTCACCCTGTACACTCAGCACAGCTCCAGTAAATTTGATTACCCACAAACATACAAAAACAACTGTTGGGAAATAGGAAGAACTGTCCTTATTGGACCTCTGTCCTGCATGTCCTCCTGAGACTTCATCAGGTCCCATGTTCCCAGAGTTCTTGGAAGGACGTGCAGAACAGAGCCTTCCTGGTCATCAGCCAAGTGCATCAGAAAACCATGGCACTAGAGATATACCCATGCACAGTTGCAAGCTGTTCTTGTTCTGTCCTTTCTTATCTGTATCTATTGCTCTGGTTAAGCATTTAGTGCTGACTAAATATTTACTATGCTCTAAGGAGGGTGTAAAATAAGATGCTGTTCCTAATAAAGTTTGCCATTAACCTTCAGCTCTTGGTCCATCTCCATGGCTTTTGGGGACATCCACATTTCCACTGCTTTCTGGGAACATCCATGTTTCCATTGAGAAAGTCCCTGGTTCACATTTCCATTAAGTGTTTGGGAACGTCCTTGTTCCCATTGGCCATTAACCTTTGGGAACAGTGTTGCATTTCTCATCGTCTCCCCAGGACCCCTTCTCACAAAGGAGAACTTACCATAAACAACCACAGATAATTTACGCCCCTGTCCTGCAACTACTCACAGCGTGGGCTCTTATCATCTCAGGTGATGTACGTAAAGGTTTGGGACTCATATCACATGCCGTGACTGATGCTCAGTGTGAGTGAGGTTTCTGCCAGAGGTGTCAACTATGAGAGAAGTCATTAAGGTAAGAGAGGGCCTTATTCACCAAGATCCTTTAGAATTGTGGCCCTAAATAATGTTAGGATTAACTATTTTTCTCACATTACACCATATGGCTTTTCAGTATAGAAAACTAGTGCCCAGTGAAAGAATGGAATCTCATGTGAAGGCACAGGGGCTGAGATAGACTGTCTGTTCTTGATTCCTGGCTCCACTACTTACTTACCTGTCGTGTGACTTGGATAAGTGTTTCTCTTTCCCAGAGTTTGAAATTCTGCATTTAAAACATGGGCATAATATTACCTAATTCAGAGGGTGATAGTGAATAATTAAATAGGTTTAATGCCAAACTTAGAATATTGTGGAGAATGAAATTTCTTATAAAGGAAAACAAAAAGACTGTGACCAGGAAATCCCATGATCTGTTATTTGGAAAAAAATAGAGTTCTACAAATAGTTTCCCATCCTTCCTTTCTTCCTTTTTCTCTCTCTTTTCTTATTTTTTAAATGTTTTTTATTTATTTTTGAGAGACAGAGAGAGACAGTGTGAGCAGGGAAGGGTCAGAGAGAGAGAGAGGTACAGAATCTGAAGGCAGGCTCCAGGCTCTGAGCTAGCTGTCAGCACAGAGCCCAACTCAGGGCTCAAACCCGCAAACCATGAGATCATGACGTGAGCCAAAGTCAGACACTCAACTGAGTGAGCCTCCCAGGTGCCCCACCTCTCTTCTCTTTTCATTCTTCCAAATTAAACACTGTTCTGTCTTTAATATTCATAAATGTAAAAAGTGTACCCCATTACTGGAGGCACTTACTGAGACCTGGGGAATGGAGCAAATCAGTTTGTTATTTTTCCAAGTGGGCTCACTGTGACAAATCCAAAATGGACATATTCAAGAGAACTGCTTCTTTGGTGCCTCTATGTTTTCCTTCTTTCTCTTGATCTGTCATCTCTGGGCATCACCCCTTTCTCTAAAAGGATCTGTAGCACTATCTTCTTATATGGTTTCACCTTAAATATATATGTAGTCATGGGAGGATTGAGAGCTTCACAGCCACTGATGTAAAGAAGGTGGGACAGATGTGCTCCTTCTTCGATCAAGAGAATAATCTACAACAGAAACAAGCATTTCTAATATTGACACCTAGTACCATAGAATAACTCCAGTTATTTTGGAAAAAAGAAATAAAAGATTCTCTTTTTTTCTCTCTTTCCAAAGCTCTTCACTTTTATATATGGCCCAGAGTACCATAGTATGAGTATAAAACTTGCCTATGGGGTAAAGATTAATTATTCCACACTGTCACTTGTTTGTTTGTTTCTGTTTTTGTTATTTATTTCTCTCTTTTGCTTGGGTTTTGCCTCGGTGGCAAAGGCAGAGGGGATAAAAATGTTTCTATTGCCTCTAAACAAGATCTTTGTTTATGGTAAACATGATACTAAATGTTCAAGGGCAGATATTCTGTATGAGTATGAGGACCATCTTCAAATTCTAGTGCTTGAAACAGAGCATTCAACAAGGTAGGTGTTAAGTAAATGATCATTTGACCACTGAATGGAGTTGGCTTTGATGGGACATTGGTGACAGTGGTAGAAAGTCAGTACAATGTTGCTGAAAACAGCAATCCAGGCAGCACTGATGACTTCTTTCTGTCCGCTTGGAGCTACTGAAGCATCTAAGTGTAGAGGGATGGCTGTGACTGGCTTGACCAAGACTACCTCAACACTCCTTTAGCTTGACTAAACTTCAGTTAGATTTCTTTCCAACTTCAGGCCCCGAACTCCCATGTCTTACAGCATTTACAGTAGAAAACTTATAATTATAAATGCTTTCGCTGCCCAGTAAAATATTCTCCCAGTTTCTTGAAAGTTTTACAACCTAGAACTGTGTATCTCAAGAACCTGGGAACCATCTCTTGAAATGTAATTGTCAAGAAAGATGGCACCCCCATTCTTACTTTCTGTGTCTTTTCCCAAGTTGTAAAACTACCTTTTGTCATGAAGATAAAAGAAAATTTAATTTTCCTTTGGGTAAGGCCAATTAGAAAATACAGATGCCCTAGAATCCCACCCCCTGCCCCCACCCAGCCTAGCTTTTAAAAATTCTCCAGCCTTTTAGATCTAGGGAGCTAGGTATTAGACTCCGTCTGTGCCTCCTCTCTGTCACTGGCAATAGTATCAGAATAAAATTTGCTTCTGTCTTCTCATCATGTCTGATGCAATCTTTTTATTAATAGACTCAACCAGAAGAGTGTAATGTTTACAACTTAGTCTCTTACAAACTTGTCTTCAGGAGCCAAAGAAGGTGAGCAAAGCATCTGAAACAGCTGCAGACATAAACAACAGATAGCAGAGAGTTACCTACACACATTTATCACTGATAGAAAAAGACATCCAGGTAAGTAGGATTTATTCAGTTAAATTGTGTTGGGGCTAAAAAGAACCAGATCTCCTGACAGTGCCCATGTTCATGTATTTCCAAAAGGATGAGGTAATTGGAACTAGCTACTTAGAAGAGACTCCTCCTGGCTGTAAAATCTCCAAAGTGCAGAATAATTTGGACCTCTTAATGGGAAATATATTGGGCAGACTTTTATTCACATCTTCGGCTTGCCTTTAAATAGGAAATCTCCACCTTTGATTCTATATATTAAAACTTCACAACAAAGTCTGGGAGGATGACCTGACATGCTTCCTTTGCCTTCTCTTCAATGTTTTAGGCTCTGGAAAATCTGTCTCCTGTTCTCCTGAGACCGTACTGCAGAAATTTTGTTTTTCCGCTTCTGTCATTCACCTTACTCCCCCACTTCCTTCTCAGTCTTCAGTTATTTCTTTCTTCCAATAAAAACAGTCTCTGCAGGATTTTCTTTTGTGAGTGCAATTTCTGGGACAACCACAGAATTAACTAAGTTGGAAAGAAAGAGAGAGGAAGCGTGGGCGCAAGGCTGGGGTTATAAACCGACCTAAACTCCAGATCAACAGAAGGGGGTGAGACAAGTGGGGGGAGACACACGTGCACCAGTACCTGTGAACACAAGCACAGGCATAGGCAAGGAGACCGCTACTTTTGGAAGCTGGCAGAGGCATAGTTCAATGTCAGCTCCCATCAGCTGGCCCCAAGAAGTTTATAAATATTTAAACAAACTTATTCAAACTATACCTTCTGTACTCAATGAAATTATAAGGCTTTTGTTTTGTCTTGGACAAAAAAAAAACTTTGCCTCAAATCTTCACAAGATTACTAACTGGAGTGGGGTTTCAATTTTCAGCATTAACATGTTCAAAATTGGCAATTGAAATAGTTTTTTTTAAATGTAATATTCAGTCAAAAATAGGAAGAATTCTTAGTCTTCCAGAAATTCAATTTCCTAATGCCTTCCTGGCTTTTATGCAGGATGGCATCTGGGTGTGTTGAGGATGAGGAGATTGTTTTTGCTACTAAAGTGAATGCTTGAGGCACCTGGGTGGTTCAGTCAGTTAAGCATATGAATTCAGTTCAGATCATGATCTCATGGCTCGTGAGTTCAAGCCCTGCATCAGGCTTTGTGATAGCTCAGAGCCTGGATTTTGCTTTGGATTTTGTGTATCTTTCTCTCTGTCCCTACCCAGCTAACAGTCTCTCTCTCTCTCTCTCTCTCTCTCTCTCTCTCTCTCTCTCTCTCTCTCTCCCCCTCTCTCTCTGGAAAATAAATAAACATTAAAAATTAGAATAAAAATAAAGTGTATGTTAACACTCTAAGTGTTAGTGTTTGGCAAAGTTGGTTTCCAAAGTAGGACTAAGGTGATGATCTTTGCCTACTGAGTTTTCTCTTGCCTGGTAGCATTTGCCATTGAGGCACGTTGGCTTTACAACCTTCAAGTTTGGAATCTTGTTGGTAGCACAAAATTTAGAATTGCTTTCTGGCTTGTGGCCACCTTGCTGCTGCTCACTGAATAATTCAGTTTTCATTTGGATACCTGGCAATACCTAATAAGGTATCTAAAAAGATATGAAAAATATTGCCCTGTGTGTGTGTGTGTGTGTCTGTGTGCATGTGTGTGTGTGTGTGTGTGTGTGTGTGTGTGTGTGTGTTTAGGACATTGCTGGCTACATGAGATTAGTGAAAAGGTGTTTATACAGATGTAATAAGCTTCAGGAGGGATAGTTCTTTCTAAATGGTGGAAAAAATTGATTTACATGTGCACCTGAGTTTGCAAAAGAGACAATGTTACAAAGGTGCAACTAGAACCTTTCCTTATAGATGTTTTTGCAGCCAGATCACTTAGCTTCTCCATTGTTTAGCTGTCTGTCTTTAGGTGCATGACTTAACCTCTGGTCTTCATTTTCCTCACCTGTACAATGAGTATAATATTAGGACCAATCACATAAGATTGTAATGGAGATTAAGTACATTTTTGTACAGCATTTAGTGCCTATCGTATTGTAATAGATCATTGTTAGCTACCAAATTCTCCTCCTCCTCATCACTGTCATTGTTATTATCTTTATTATTATGTCTCAACTCTTAGTTGAAGAACAAGAAACTGGTACCCTTCCATGTATGCAGAGAAGTCACACATGACCAGAGTAGTGAAATAATTAAACTAAGCTTTTGAAGACACGTAGGCATCTGCTCAGAATTCTCAATTTAAAAGTCAGACTCCCTTGCTTATACTCAGGTAAACATTAATAGTATATTAGTACTTGTCTTCATGAAGAGATAGAGAATTCAGGGTCACCAGTAGTGGACTTTGAATGAGAAGTTGTAAATCTGGACTGATCCTACTTCCTGCTAATTGAGCATTTTCTGGAACTTTCATGAGCCTAAGTTATTTTTCTCAGTAAAATGACTGTCTTGACTGCCACACAATTTTGATCGGATCAAGTGAGATAATATACAATTACATATTATAGACTTAAAGTCCTATAAAGATTGCCAGTATTCATTTAAAAATCATTCTTAAGGTCCTTATTTTGTTAAAAATTGAGGGTTATTTTTATGACTTTTTTTCTTCAACACAATTCTAAATTTTTAATCCTATGTACTTCTGATGAGAGTTGGCGATGAAAGCTTTA
>NC_043701.1:128091688-128103768 GCF_006229205.1 Suricata suricatta
TGGACACCATTGCTAAACATTTGAAAGTTATAAATCAAGCAAAAAAATTTAAACAAGCATCTTTTAAATTCCTACTGTCAAAAACATGGACCTTTTTAACAATATTGAAAGTCAAGTGTAAATTTAAGTCATTCCATCTCCAGTGAATTTCCTATGGGGACTGAGGGGACAGTAATAAAGTTCCTGAGCTCCCAATTCCAGAACCCTTTTTTCTTTCACTACTCCAGGCTTTCTCTAACACAGCAAGGACCTACCAACATTTCAGATCATCGTCATCACCCCAAAACTCTATGCCTTTGCTTGTACACACCACTAGGTCTAGACCTTAGGGCATGGGATTCTGGATTTGTGGGTACACTGAGAGGCTGCAGAAGTGAGGAGGACTTGGGCTCTGGTTATAGAATGGTCCCACCCAGGGCAGGGCTCTCTAAAACATAGGCCTAGGGAAAGGAACCCTCTTCCTTGGGCCTCAGGTCAGTTCTAAACAAATGCTCCACAGAAAATTTAAATATTGATGAGATAAATAAAGACCAGAAGGGTAGACAAGAGCTCATCAGAAATAGAAGACAAAGATTTTTCTGAAGGGATGCAACAGCATGAGCAGAAGCACAGAGATGAAAAAGAAAACGGTTTGTGTGGAAAGAGTTAGCCCGCCAAGTATCACAGAACTCTGCCTACTCCGCAGCAGACTATATACATGGCCAGTGCCCTGCACCTCTGCAGAGGGATGCACTCAAACATCCTGACCCTTATGTGCATCAACATTCCCAGCCCCACACTCCATTTACAGGCCTCCTCATGTCCTAAGGTCCTCCTAAGGTATCTCTGCTTTCTCCTTAAAGGGCAGATAGGTTATAGCTGAAAAACACTTTCTTCTGAATCAGTTCTCAGTACCTTTCACACCTAGTCCTCACTCCTTAACTTCCTCCAGCCTCTGAGTCCATAAAATGGCAGGAACCTCTGTTTGGGACGTCCTGGTTTCCTAGACAGTGTTCTCAGTGGGATGATGGTGTGTGCTCTGCCCCCAGCCCTGCCCTAGCCCCAGATTTCACATATACCTCTCACCTCTGGACCCGCTCAGCAACATGACGAGGGAAAATGCTTTGGTAGGGATTCTTCTGGTTTCTAGGACTGGCGGATACCCTCTTTACCTCCACCCAATCCTTGTCTCTCTTTGCTTGGTAAGAAGGTAGTTGTATGTTACATTTGAAAGAGGAATTTTCTTCTATGTGTTGAAAAATGTTTAAGAAGGAGCAGAACCTAAAGAAACTTTAAGGATTACTGAATCAACACTTCCAACCACAGTCTCTGTGACCTCACACCCTGCTTTATAAAAAAAGGCCTTTGGAGAATACTCATTCAAGTGTCATTGAATGTTCAAGAGGAAATTCAGTAACCAAAGGCCAGTTTCATTTAAGTATTAATATAAAAGTAAGTGCTATTGCAACTGTAGAAATTGACGGCTTATTATCTTTGTAAAAAGTATAAATAAACAAACAAATAAATAAATAAATAAATTGCTTCACTGTACAAAAGATTAAAATTTTCATTTTGAGATAATCTTGTATTGTTCATGGATAAGTGTGCTCTTGTCTCTTTTATGGGTATAAACTCTAATGAAAAATAAAGGCCCTGATTTAAACATATAAGTTTTCTTCTGCCAGAATTATTTTATGATTATTACAAGTTCCTGATAATAAGCAAGCACCAAAATTTTCATATTCTCATTTATGTTTCATTTCTCTGGTTTCCCATCTGCTCTGGTTTCTCTAGTTTGGCAGTATAATCAGCTTTTTTTTTTTTTTTAAATTAAAGCTCACACTCAGATATTCTGCCTCTGTCCTAGGACCAGCAATATACATTATATTATAAATAAGTGACTTAGGATCATATCAAGTTTAGGCAGGGAGGGAGGGGAAATATGCATAAATCTACCTAGAATATAGAGGTATAACATTCTTAATTCTGGATTTCTTGGTTCCAGCTTTGTTGATTCAGAGATTTAGATACAAATTATACACACAAGGTCCAGGTGCCATGGATGATTGTATATGGTCATAGCTGGGTTTTCAAGGCCAATCTCAGAGTGAAAATCAGAGAAAGAGGCAGGATACAAAATAACTGGATCTGGCATATGGAGTAGGGTAAAGAAAAGTTTGTAGATAGGAACCTGCTGGGATTTTAATCCCAAACCAGCTCCCGATGTTACCTATAATTTAGATGGGAGAGCTAAAATGTAACTGAGGTTGGTTCTATTTAGAGGAGTGATGACAAATCCAAAAGCCTACAGAAGATAGATACATAAATGAGTGAGGCAGATCCCACATAAGAACATTATGATCACATTGGGTAATTGGTGAAAATTGGCAAAATAATGAGTATGTGCATTGTCTAGTGAGAATAGCTGTTCCACAGGTGCCAGCAATCCTTGCCATTCGGAAATAAGGCCCTCTGTTGCCATCTATAGATTTACGAGGAGCTGCATACCAGCAATTTAGGTGAAATCTCCCATCAAAAATGTTGGCAGAAATTAAGAAAAGAAACCCGTATTCTATTCAGAGTCAGAAAACCAAGTGTGCACTTGGATGTGGATAATGAGTTTGAGAGATCTATGTAGGTAATAAGAAAAGCTGAGCTGGGATGTCTAAGTTTGATTCTGGCCATCTTGGAAAAGCTCTATTGACATTGGCCTGATGAGGGCTCAGCAATGTTGAAAGTTACTAAATTCTGTTATCATATTAGAATGGCTTTCCCCCCCTCCTGTAGTTTCCTTATGAACAGAATCTTCTTAAATGCCCTCCTGTCTTCAATTACTCACTTTGCCCCAAAGGGTTTAAAGTTGGGGATATTGCTCAGGCAAGTCTATTATCCATTGTACCCAGAATAAAATACTGTGCCCCAAACATTCTACAATTTATGTTTTGCTTCCATTTGCTACTCTTTCATTTTATGTCTCAAATGAAATCATGTAGGGAGGAGACAAGTTTTCATCAGCCGCTTTTTGAGGGACCTCAATGAATACACGCCAATTCTGTTTTACCACCAAATTGTGCTTTATTTGAATATCTATTAACATATCTTAGAAAACTATCATGAAAATATTGATCCTGTTCAACATCATTTTGTGTATACAAAAACCTAGAAGCCAGTATACTAATTTACATAAGTTTACCTGGAAATTATTGTCAAGTCTATAATCAAATGTAAGAATTCTAGTTTCCCACCTGGCATATAAAAAGCTTGGGTATCATCACTTTTGTATTTACAGTGAAAAAATTAAATAATTTGTAAAATTATAGCTCTTCTTGGATCCATCAGAAAACTGAGATCACAGAGTCAGCTGCTACCCTAAAAAAGCGAGAAAGAAAGATAAATACCTAGAATCATAGCTTATCAGGAATAGGTCCAAGAAGCAGGGGTTTACCTCTGAGGAGAAGACCAGTAGAAACCTTAAACTGTGATTGATAAATTGTCCAGTGTGGGCAAGCCTGAGTTACATTCTTGAGGAAGTTATACTCTCCTGCCCCCCCCCCCACTCATCCCATACGTACAACAAACTTTAATGAATTTTACCTCCAGCAACCCAAGCAGATTATCAGGGTAAAGATTGTTTTAAAAAATGTATCTTCATGGGTTCAGTACAAGGAAGTAAAAAGTAGTTGTTTTCAGTTGTTCTAAGAACATTCTGTCCTTCTTAACAAAAGTCTTCCCTCAAAGGAAATTAGTTGATGAGTTTTACCAGATCAAAAGTCATTCAATAGAGAAAGGGTAGTCTTCTCAACAAATGATACTAGAACAGCTAAACTTCCAATGGGGGGGAAAAAAATTAAGACACTTTTCACAAAAAAAATAGCTTAAATGGATCATGGACCTAAATGTTAAGGGCAAAAGTATAAATTTCAAGAAGATAACAGGATAAAATCTTGAATTTAGTGAAGAGCTTTTAGATACAACACCATAAGCACCATGGAATACAATACTGATAAGTTAGACTCCATTAAGGATAAAAACTGCCTTGCAAAAGAAATTGTTATGAAAATGAAAACACAGGTGGTGGACAAAAGAAAATATTTGCAAAGCACATATGTGATAAAGACCTGTATCCAAAATATACAAAGAACATTTAAAACAATAATAACAAAACTGCGCAATTTAAAAAATGGGCCAAATTCTAAACATACACTTTGTCAAGGAAAATATACAGATGTCAAATACGCATATGAAAAGATGCTCAACATCATATGACATTAAAGAATTGCAAACTACTTGATTTCCTTTTTTTTTTTTTTGGTTTTCTAGTCAAGAATTACTCTCTCATAACATAAACATAAATATAGAACACTTCCAAACAATAATAAAGTGCTAGCCTTTCACAGAATGATTGTAAGACTAATATTCATTTCCTGATAATCAATAAACAGACATGAAGCATTGTGATGTGCAATAATTTCTACTCAAAGGATTTTAACTATCTTGCATATCATGGAAGTAATATCAAAATTATCCTCTTGAATTTAAGTGTATTTTGCAGGCTTTGAGAGAATCATGGCTATATTGAAATCTTTCCTTCAGTTTCCATCCTATATTGATCACATTTTTTATTTCATAACCTGTTTTCTAAGCTCTGCCAGGCACCATGCTAAGTATTTTTTAAGCATTATCTTATTTTATCTTCACAGTATTCCATAAGGTAGGTGTAATTGTTCCTATTTGCCTGATTGGGAGACAGGATCATACAGTGAGTGATAAATGTCTGATGTGAAGCCAAATCTTTATAAAACCAAAATCTATACTCATAATCAGTATGACTTTCCGCTTGTCACTGTGCCACCTTAATTACAGTACATCTCATACCTAATGGAATTTCCATTACTGAATGGTGAGCCTTCCTATTAAGGAAAATTAAGAAACAGAGAAGGCAAGAACTGATGGTTGAATATGGAAAAATAGTGAGGGATGAGATGATTTTTCCCATGAAAATTAGGACAGATAATGAAAGAAAGAAAAGAAGGAATAAAAATAAACTCAGACTGTGAGTGCTTTCTTCCTAATTCTGTTTGGTAAGGCATGCATACCTCTGTTTTGATGACACTGTCTGGACTTACTTCTGTGTGGCAGCAGTAAGCATTTACTGTCATAAAGCCAGTCGTTCTTTGAAATGTTCACTTACGGACCAGTCTGAAAAAGAATATTTCCTCTTAGTGTATACTTTGTCTTCCACAAATATTGATTTACAAATATTTTGTTGCAATTGTAAGAGAGATTCTGAAACTCTGATAATAAGAATGAAAAAAAAAAGAACCATATTTATTTATTCCTAAATAAAAAGCTGAAAATGCCATTTCTTAGTGTGTTAACTTTAATTCCTTTTAGGATGATAGTCTTATTCCTTTATTTTTTTGTGTGTGTAAAATAAAATTATAGTAACTTTCTTAAAGTAACTTTTAACCTGATTTGTTCTTTATCCATAAAAGTTAAAGTCTTCCATCCCAAATATTTCTACAGAGTGGTTTCAAGAAAGGAAGGAATTTCAATAAGAAAGGAATTACAATTGCGACACAGGAAGGAATGAAGACATTAGATGTCATAGCCTGATCCATGGATGCCTTCTGTGATTTTTCCAGAGAAAATGGCCAGGGACCACTTTTTTGAGTCAGTGACTTGCTCTCTTTCCAGTTTTCTCGTGCTCTCATTCACAGCCATAATTCTCACTTAAGACTGCTTCTTTTCTGCTCCCTGAACACGTTGTTACCTGTGCCAATCTTCTCAGCCTGCCTTTCTCACCCTAACCCTTTCTCCTCTACCAGATCCATCAGACATGTCCCTTTTCCCTTTCCCTAGAATCTTGTTCTAAAGATAACATAATTTTTACAAAGGTTTTAATATTGGTTTATGATTTCCATAAGCTCCTTTACATTGAACACACTTACACTTTTATAAATACTTTCAAATCATAAATCCTAGAAAGTGACTTTCTCCAAAATGGGGTTTGAGGCTGGAATTTTGGGCATGTCAGTTTGAAAAATTCTATGCACAGGAAATGTGAAGCAAAGATTGGACATACGCACTCACTGAGGACCGAAGATCTCCTTTCCAGAGGAATTAGAAAACCATAATTAAAAGGTACAATAAAATATGGGATTAATGGTCAGACATGCCATGAATGTAGCCAAAACATCCAATCAGTCATTTTTCAATTATTGTATTTTATTCCTTTTACTTCCCCTTCCACTTTCTGAAATAGTAATTATTTATTTACTATTATTTACCATTAATCTAACTTCTCCAACTCAAAGTCAAGCTCCATGAAAACCAGAGCATTATCTACCTTTTCGTTACTTTATGCCCATCACCTAGAAAAATGTTTAACACATTTGAGGCACTCAATATGCATTAATTGAAACATTTAAAGAATGATACCCCTAAAGCAGAAAAAATGAGGATAAAAAACTTCAGATAAAATACTAAGAAAACTTAATGCTATACAAATTGCCTAAATCATAATCCTAATACCTGTGTCTGACTGCCAAGTCTCCACAACCATGTATCAAAATGTTTTTCCAACCTAATGAAGGCCTTCTATACTTTAGCCAATTCAAACGCCTCACTATTCTTTAACAACTTCTCTCCTTGTATTTGCTAATGCTATCCCTTCTCTCTACTATGACTTCACACGGATTTCTTCTCTTTAAAAATTTACCTATTCTTAAGTGTCCATTGTAAGAACACAGCCTGTGTAAAGGCCATCTCACCAGCTGATGTTACTCTATTACTGTCTTGGGTTCCATAACATACTTATTTTCTTCCCTATCTGTTTTCCTGCTCCACCTTATTTACAAGTCTGTACCCATAACAAGCAGACTCTGGAAGGCGGGAACATGGCCATACCACTCAAATTCTTTCTGAAAGAAAATGGGTAATACGTGATTCTTATTCATCTTATGCTATACTAGCATAATGAAGAACATCAGTAAATGTTAATTGATTTAAATGATTTAATTCTAGACATTTGAAATTCCTATACTCCTACAAAGAGAGCAACAGAGTGTATATAGCCATAAGTTACAAATAATAACCAAGTGTCTGGAGTTTTTCAGAGTAAATTATCCATCAATCTCTGTTTCTACTGAGCGGATCTCATTTCCACTTTTCCCTTTTCTCTTTTCCTGGTGTTTAGTTTTCAAACTATATCAAATGCCACAGTCTTGGGATGGGGTTGAATGCTCTTTACTTGAATAATGTAATGGCCACCTTAGCAGAATGCCATTTCTCCCACTGGAATTGAGATCTTTTGAGTAGGCAAATGGCTAATGGCATTTCTAAATGACCATAGCTATTTTGTGGCCTTCTTCTTTTTCAGCATTGAGATAACTGTCTCATTCAGTTTTAGCTCATCCAATCTGCAATTTGTAGTTAATTTATTAGTAAGGGAATTAGTTATAAAGAAATTAAATGTTGAATGTTCAGTTTGGGGGCAATCTAATAGAGCTGATCTATTGTGGTTGCTTCTTAATAAAGATATTAGACTTGATGTTTTCCTCTAGCTATCTTTGTAAAGTATCCTTGAACAGAAAGACCTTTCTATTGTGTTTGAAAGTTTTTATGTTTTTATTGTTGGGTTTGGAAAGTGTTTAAAACATTCTAACACTAATGAAAAGTTGAAGCTATATAACCAGTCTAAGAATAGCACCTGTCTTACTCTATTCAACTAATCTTAATCCTCCTTTCAACTAATCTTAAATTTCTCAAGTTATTAAGTCCTTTTCCTTAATAAAATTTGATTTTTGAGCAATCAAATATGAGTTGGTACCATATAAGAACTTTCAGATAGCTAAAGACAATGATGACTGCCTACATTTTTGCCTCTAATTACTTTATCCCAAAATAAAGAACAGGAAGGAAAATATAACACTACAGAGAGTAGTTTAGCATACCTCCAAGACAAAACAAGAACAAATCAAAAACAAGACAAAACAAAAACAAAATCAAACAAACAAACAAAAAACACATCCAAGCACCAAATTGCTTGAAAGTAAAATAGAAAAGAAATCCTAATTTTTAACTTATCCTCCACTGTCTTCCCTGGTAACTATCAGTTTGTTCTCTATTTTTAAGAGTTTGTTTCTTGGTTTCTCTCTCTCTTTTTCCCCTTTCTTCCTTTGTTTTGTTTCTTAAATTTCACATATGAGTGAAATCTTATGGTATCTGTCTTTCTCTGGCTGACATTTCACTTACTATTAGTCAATTTATTTGTATATTATTTGTTTACTTATTATCACTTGTTACATTGTTTATCTCCATCCATGTTTTTGCAAATGGCAAGATGTCATTCTTTCTTATGTCTGAGTAATGTTCTATTGTACATACACACCACATCTTTATCCATTCACCAGTCCATGGACACTTGGTATGTTCCATAATTTGGCTACTATAAATAATGCTGCAGTAAACATAGGGGTGCCTGTATCCCTTTGAATAGTATTTTTGAGTAAATACCCAGCAGTACAATTACTGGATCATAGGCCCGTTTTATTTTTAACTATTTGACAAATTTCTCCACTGTTTTCCACAGTGTCCACACCAGTTTGATTCCCACCAAGAGTACGTGAGGATCTCTTTTTGCCACATCCTCACCAATTCTTGTTGTTTTGCATAAAGTATCTTATATACAGCCAAACTGCCCTTTAAATACAATGACTATTGGAGGGAAATCAGTTTTCAAAATACTTTAGGAATTCTGCATCCCCACATTCATCTTAATGTACCTACTGAAGGAAAAGCTTCATCCACCCAAAAGAGGACTAAAACAAAGGAAGTACAATGATGGAATTCATTTTTCTGACCAATTGTGGATAACACAGCAGCAAAATAAATAATGACAATAATGGATTATAACCCATAAAATAAAATAAATATACATAAGTCATATTGATATTGAATATACATGTGTATATATATGTATATATATTATAATATATTAAATATTACCTGGATGTACAAATAAAAACATGCATAATAGATAGGAACAATTATTCTTTACAGCAGACTTCTAATTAATAAATGTTGAAGAATTGATAGAAATAGAAAATCACCATTAGACAATCACCACAGTAATAATTTTCCAGGCAAAAAATCATGAATGAAAACCTATGATTAGAGAGGTAAGATCAGTAGAAACAGATATCTGTATGATATTTAAAGTATCCCCAGTAAAATATTTATTAAATGCAAAAAGAAAATAGTAACTTTAGAGAATCCTGGCAGACATCCCTAACCTAAGAGGTCAAAGTTAACATTTCTCATCATAGAAACTAGCATTATCATGTATCTTTTAAAACACTGCACAGAAAGCCAAAACAAAGCAAAACAAACTGCCATGTAACTTCCTTGGTATTCTGTTTAAAAATGTATAACATCAACCTAATCATGGTACATCATCACACTAAAATTAAGGGGCATTCCATGAAATAATTGACTATCTTCAAAAGTCCCAAGGTCATGAAAGACAAAGAAAAACCAAGAAACAGCAATGGATTAAGCAGACTAAGAAGTCATGATAACAAAATATCATCTAAGAATCAGAACTAGATCTAGAATCAAAAATGTAACATCCGTGGAATAACTGATAAAATGATAGTAACTGGTAAAATTAGTAGTGATAACTGGGAAAATTCATATAATATAGACAGTTAAAAGTATACCACCAATGTTAATTTCCAAGTTTTGCTGACAAAAATCTGAGATTTGTCAATAACATTCTTTAAAGCAATTACAGTGACCCCTCTGAATTGATATTCACATTTTGACCCACTTGAAAAATAAGCACAGGATTCCAGGAAGGACCAAATTATAACCACTATTGCTAGTAAACACAAGTGGGAGATTATTGCTTGTATGTCACCACATTAAAAATTTCTAAGACTCAGGCCTTTCCTTAGAGTTTCCCTGCAAGTTTGAAATCTCCTAGGAGAGCTTGTATTGAGGTCAGTTGAGCATCCGACTTGGGCTCAAATCAGAATCTTGCAGTTGGTGAGTTCAAACCCCGCATCTGGCTTGCTGCTGTCAACAGAGCCTGCTTTGAATCTTCTGTCCCCCACTTCCTGCCCCTCCCTTGCTTGCACTCTCTCAAAAATACATAAACATTAAAAACAAAAAATTGAAATCTTTAAGTGTTTGCCCCTTTTCTCTCCTGGTGTTAGAAGGCAGAAACTGGACCCAATGTTTATGCCTGTAACAAAAGAGAATTACCCTGTAAGTCAGCAAAATATCTTCAAAAACAGAGCTCAATAGAAGGAATTGGCTCAACAAGGTCATTTGTTTTCCAAATTTTGCTGATGGGATGAGACATTCTTCCTTGTGGAGTTACTGAGTAAGATGCATAAGGAGTAAGGGCAAGTACTCTCAAGAAGATATACTGTACTTTTTTTTAAATCTATTAGCAAGAACCTGGTAAGAAAAGAATTGTTACATGTATTTAAATTGGCCCTATATCCTGGTTTATAACTCATTGCACAATATTATGTCTGGTGAGGCCTAGTTTCTCTTCAAAATTTCCTAATTTGAACAAATAAATAATATGGTTACTCCACCCATATATCAATACCCGCAGGAATGGATAAAATGTTGTCTAATGTTCTGTTTTTTTTTTTCTCTAGGCAGTTCATCTACTTTTCACTTTATCTGGAACTTATGAATTTTAATTAACATTAATCAGTGTGACTTATTAACCAATGGCGAAACGTTTTGTTTGGAATAATGGTATGACTGAAAATAGTCATAGTTTCCTCCTATTCCATAACAAGTAGTCTATAATTCTTTTCCATGTATCAGAAAATATGATCAGTTTAAACAACAGAAAAGAACACTGGTGAATTTAGGCCATCAGTTAATACAGGAAAGGCTGGAGTAAACTGGAATCCTGGCCGGAACTGAGAGGGCCCTAAGGGCCTAAGAAACTTAACCGCAGCCATGGAAGGAAGAGTCTTAGATGTTGACGCTGGTGAGATGTATCATTGGTACAGGACACTCCTACTGCTTCTGCAAATGCATCCTTCATCTGTGCCGATCTACGAAGACACTCAGTCCTTGTGCCAAGTACCGGATGGGTGGAGACTCAGTTATGCCCCTGTTCTCACAAGAACAGCCACAGCTTGCTTAGTAGGAAGACTGTGGAAACCTCAAACATGAGTGGCATCTGAATGTTGAGTGGCCGGAATCATCAAGCACTCACTATGATACAAATGTAAGGAAACACACTGAGATCTAGAAAATAATCAGATTTGAAACTGTATATACTTAACAATATATTTGGTATGCTTTCCAAAATAGTTCTTTGTTAGAAGTTCGGGTGGGAGAAGATTTCATGTTAAGTGTTGAAAAAACTATAAAAGTGATCAACTTCAGGAATTCTTGTCTTTCTATTGTTTCATTTTGTTTTTAATTTTATTAAGCTAGTATTCGTGGAATATCAACTAAAATTCAAGGCCTTTTTCTAGGACCTGGGAACAACATATCAGTAAACAAATCTGACAAAATCTCTACTATTATGTTTCAATTTTGGTTCTCTGCCTCAGTTATATGTCTAAATAGATACTAAACACAAAAACACATGCATGCATATGCCTAGTACTGTTGGGGTCCATCCAGCCAGAAGTGCTGTGTGGCCTTTGGGACCCTGCTTCCCCTACTTGAAAATGTGTACGCCTGACTGCTTGACCTAAATGGATCAGAGACTGGAGTTAGTTCTCCTATTGTTCATGCCACTTGGTAATTGTGGTTTCGGTAAATGGGCAGACTTTCTTATTGAAACTTTCTCCCTGGTTAGAGGCACCTTACTCACAGACTATTGTTTAAACCTTTAAAGAAAAATAGCCTTGTCATGAGCCTCAGTTAATATTACACTATGTACGCAAAATAAGACTCCTGCTGATGTATTTTTAGTGGTGAATTATGTTTTTTGATCCTCTGTATTGTACTCCATTTCTGTCTTTAACTTTCTGTTCTCTCTTCCGTGAAAACAATGATCTATTCTGAAACATGTGATTCCTAAGAAGTTGCAAACAATGTAATCATTAAAAGAA
>NC_043701.1:128103868-128112056 GCF_006229205.1 Suricata suricatta
AACACCAACCCCCTACTCAGAGACCCTTGGACTCTGGTGCGTGGGCTGGTCCCCCGCATAGTACTTTTTATTTTCAGGGTCTAGATATTCCTTTTCCTACATCAATTGCATGTTTCATTGCTCTATAGCTTACTGTCTGAACCTAGGTGAGTTATTTTCTTTTTATTTCAAGAAAAGTTAAACCAGTATCGGAGTGGGGGGGGTAAAAGGGGGTGGGAATGGAAACATAGAAGAACCCACATCCTTATCTCCCTACAAGGATCAACGATTACACAGGAATTTATGGACAAAAACTGCTCCAGGAAACTTCTAGAGTCCACACAGGAAGGTTTAGCAATACCACGGAACAAAAAAGCTGAAAATAATTGCATAAGAAGAGAAGGAAGACAACTTCATTTTGCTTGCATCATCATATCCCCCAAGCTGGCATTGTAAAGCACCTAGGAGAAACTTCCCAGCTAGAAAGTTTTTTCTCTATATAAAAAAAGAAGAGAGGGATTCAGACTCTCCAGCCACCCAGAGTACTGCTGATGTTCCCACTTTGGCTTCACTGTCCCGACTGGCAAAGCTGAGATGTACTGAGCCAGCTAGAAATCAGTAAGAAAATCAGAGGCTATATCAGCATATAGCAGCAGGAGTGATCTCATATCACAGAAACCTGCTCTGCAGACAAACTCAGGAGATTTCTCCAGTGACGAAGCCAAGGCCAGCACAGCTACTGTGGGTTCTTGCAGATTTTACCATCTTTTACCCCACAAGGATTCACATTCACTGATGCCAGCCACCTGAGCCCCCTCTTTAGCATCACCAGAGCCCGGGAATCAAGCTGCCCCCAATTCCAGCTTCTGTAAGTGCAAGACACCAGCCTAAGCCCTCTATCTCCCATCTCTGTGCTCATGCTTGGGGCTAGGCCCTCGAGCTGTGCACCTGCATGCCCCCTGTCCAACCTCCTGAAACTAGCCTCCACTGCAGTGTGCAGGCCAAGGGCAAGGCGATGAAGCTATAGGAGAGGATGCTGACAGCCAGGGCCCCTGCAGCTACCAATGAGCCCAAAGTTGGCCCCAGCTCCTGCTATCTGGTCAATATCACTCATCATTGGGGAAATGCAAATCAAGATCAGAATGAGAAAACATGGTGCATCTGTTAGAATGGTCATCATCAGATAGACAAGAGATAATAAGAGTTAGGGAAGACGTGGCAAAAAAGGAACCCTCATGTATTTTTGGTGCAATTTTAAATTGTTACCGCCACTATGGAGAACACAAAAATTTTAAATAGCAGTACTCCGTGCTCCAGCAATCTTGCTTCTGGATAGCCAAAGGAATTGAAATTGCTATCTCACAGAGAGATCTGCACCCTTGTGTTAATTGCAGCATTATTTGCAATAATGAAGACATGGAAATAACAAAAGTGTCTGTCAACAGAGGAATGGGTAAGAGGAGATACACACACACACACACACACACACACACACACACACAAATCAAGAGAAAGCAGGAAATTGCTCTTTGTAACAAGATGGGTGAATCTAAAAATACCAAACTCAAAGAAGCAGACAGTAGAGTGGTGTTACCAGGTCTAAGGGTGAGGAAATGAAATAATGATCAAAGAATATACTTGTGGGGAAGAGCACTGGGAGTTATATGGAAACCAATTTGACAATAAACTATTTAAAAAAAGAAAAAAATTCTCTATTAAAAATTTTAAAGTTGTGTCTAAAAAATAAGCATTAAAAAATTAAAAAGAAAAAAAAGAATATAAACTTCCAGTTGTAAGACTAACAAGTTCTTGAGATCTAATGTGCAGTATTACTGCAATATTGTATTTTATGCTTGAATGTTGCCAGGAGAGTAGATCTTAAATGTTCATACTCCAAAAAGAAGTAACTATTATGTGATAAGATGAACATATTAATCAATGTTATGAAAGTAACCATTTTAGGGACACCTGGGTGGCTCAGTCGGTTAAGCATCCGACTTTCGCTCAGGTCATGATCTCACAGTCCGTGGATTCGAGCCCCATGTCGGGCTCTGTGCTGACAGCTCAGAGCCTGGAGCCTGCTTCTGATTCTGTGTGTCCCTCTTTCTCTGCCCCTCCCCTACTCATGATCTGTCTCTTTCTGTCTCTCAAAACTAAATACATGTTAAAAAAATTAAAAAAAAAGAAAGTAACCATTTTATAATATATAAATGTGTAAGATCAACACATCATGCGCCTTAAACTTACACAATAGTATATGTCATCATATCTCAATAGAGCTGGGGAAAAAAGATAAGCTAACTTGGGGTACCTGGGGGGCTCAGTCAGTTAAGCAACCAAATGTGGATTTCAGCTCAGGTCATGATGTCACAGTTCATGAGTTCGAGCCCCTCATTGGGCTTCGCACTGACAATGTGAAGACTGATTGGGATTCTTTCTCTCTCCTTCTCTCTGCCTCTCCCCACTCATATATGTGTACTCTCTCTCTTTGTCTCTAAGTAAATAAATAAACTTTACAAAACACTAATTCAGGGTTCCTGGGTGGCTCAGTAGGCTAAGTGTCCAACTTTGGCTCAGGTCATGATCTCGTGGTCCATGGGTTTGAGCCCCACATAGGGCTCTGTGCTAACAGCTCAGAGGCCGGAGCCTGCTTTGGAGTCTATGTATCCCTCTCTCTGTCTGCCCCTACCCTCTTCACATTCTGTCTCTCTTTCTCTCAAAAATAAATAAACATTTAAAAAGTTAAAAAGAACCTAATTCTATAGGATCTATAGGCTTCTGATGATAACTAAATTACATTATATAGGAGAAAGTGTCTTAACAGCATCTGGAAAATAAGTGCAAAATAATCATATCCATGCCTTAATTGAAAAGTATTATACAGTGCACGTAATATCATATGTGCTAGGATTCAATGATAAATAAGGCACCTATTGTTATTACTAGTTGTATGTGAATGCAATTATTCTGGACATTTGGGAGCACAATAGAGGCAAAGTGTTCAGTGACTTCATAGGAATAGAAAATCAAACAAAGCATGAGGAAATTTGATCTTATTTACTTTGTGATTAAACAGTATTTAAGTAGGACCATTTGGTAATGTAATTATGTAATTTTGGTTAGTGCCCTCAAAACAATGTTAACCATAATGCATAAAGATTCATGCTTTGACTATCAGAATCATGGATGAAGATTTGATGGTGTCTGCTTAATTTGGTTATCTACCAAAATCTACTAACTGAGAAAATAAAATTGAGAATTAAAATATATTTCTATAAACATATTAAAATGTTTATTTCAATACATTAGAAACAGAGAGAGAATGTTGGTGATTGAAGCCACATTTAAGATGAGAACTGTATATAATTTGTCAGTCTTAGACTTAAGTATACTTAACTACATATGCATAATGATATATTAACATGTACATAAAAATGTGATGATATTAATTTTCAATCTTAATTCACAGAGAACATCTCACACCAAACTTAAGCATTAGCAAGAGTAGGCTGTGTTGCATTTCTAGCAAGATTTATTTCCTCACTTTTTCCCGATTCAAATGACCTTTTCTTGTATACTTATCTCTTTTGTTTTGCTTGTCTTACATTGTTTAGTATTAGGAAGAGGACTCTTTGTTATCAAAGTCTGTGTTTGCTGTCTTATTGTACAGCAAGAGACTTTAACCTACTTATAACATGTGAAAATTAGCCAGAAGTCAGAGAGGACCACAAAAAATATTTCATACATATGCAGAGAAAACAGGTGGAACTTTTAAAAATAAAATATTTCTAATCTCTCATAATTTAACTTTTACAGCCTTGGGGCTTTGTTGAATGAACAACTATCAAAGCCACAATGAAATTTGTTTTATTGTTTAAGTATTATGTTTAAATAGTATTTATTATTGTTTGCTTCCTTTATAACACAAGCAAAAAGTTATATGGATTGTAGGTAGGGCAAAAAACACAACCTATAAGTTTATTTCCTTCCCTTTAAACCACAGCTAATCACTAATTTCCTAACAAGAGTGAGCAGAAACTTTAAAAAGTACAGTAGAGAAGATTGACTTCCAGAGGGTTACCTTAAAGACTTGAGTGGATTATTCTCTGAGAATATATTGGCAATGACTAAAATTAACTATTTCTGGACTCTGAAAATAAACTAATGAAATATAACGAACTGAAAATTGTCTTTCAAGAAAACCCATTGAATCTCTGTAAAAAAGCATTGTTTCTGGCACTTCAAATTGGCTATTCCCATTCCCTTTCAAATTCCCCTGCTACCCCATCTCTGTGGTACAGTAGCTCTGAAAAACTAGTAGTATCACAGCCAATGGTAAGCTAATGTTTTTTGAAACTCAGTTATAAAACCAACCCCCAAATAACCATGAATATTTTCCTTTAAGTCCATTTCCAAGGTGTGTGTCTATTGGCACAATTTAGAGTTCATCTCAGTAGGAGAAGAAAATAAAAGCCTATCCCCACATATTATTAACAACTATAACAATCACCCTGCAACATCACAATTCTCTAAGACTTTGATTTCAGTTGTGGTAACCAAGAGCCTGCCATCAAAAACATCGATAGAAAGTTTAATGAACTAGATGATCACAGAATATTTAAAAAGCTGCAACATATTCTTCGAAATCTAGAAAGCTACATCTTTGTGAAAATTATGTACATTTCTAGGATTAAACTGGGATAGGAAAAATCACAGTCATTCCTTTCTGGTTGACCTTGAGACCATACCCAAACAGGAAGTGAAAACGAAGGTTGTCTTAGAAACTTCCTGAAGATCAAAAGTGTGCCTTCACATGGAGATGTATTTGACAAAAGATAAAAAACAGGTTTTAAGGAAATTATTAGACCAATTAATAGCTGACCAAATTGCAGTAATACAAAGTTAACCCTACAAAGCCAGTCTTAAACAAAACAAAACAATACAATATAAAACAAAACAAACAAAAAACCACCATAGATATTTTTTTTAAAAAGCTAGAAAAGTCTCAGTGGTTGCACACTACAGAAAATATAGAATCTACAGAAATCATTCATTCAGAAGAGGGGCTAACCAAATAGAAAATGACAACAGCAATAAGTGCTAAGGGAAGATTTATCTAAGAATAAATCCTAGAGGAAGGAATCTGATACTAAAATTATTAAAATATATTATCAAAAATGTCCAAACTTAAAAATGCATATAGGATATCCAAAGAAATAGGAAAGTATGCTAAATGCACAGAAAAAAAATAGCCAGCAGAACATGTCCACTAAAGTCTCTCAAATCTGAAAATCCATCAATTATATCTTTAAGATGGGAAAATTTTATGGCATATAAATTATACCTTAATAATGTTGTTATGGATATGGTGCAACAAATATATTTGGATATTCATATTAGTCGTACTACTCTGCTACCATTGCGTAGAATCACAAACATGTCTAAACTGAGGGTGGCCCCTCTTACAAAGAATAAAGGAATTTGCAAAGGCTTATGTAGGTTTTAAAAATTACAAAGCTATAAAATGGATGGATGTACACTGACCATTTGTCTACTGGCATTTAGGTGAGCATTTCAGTTGATGACACCTTTCTGCTTTGTAATTTTAGTGATTTTTCTAAGAAAGGAGTACATTAGACACATTAAACACTGAATATGCATTTCAAGCACTAGTCATCCATTTTATATCTTTAGTTTTATAATAGATAATTTTTTTCTGTACATGAGTGTGGAAAATTAACACACAATTTTGATCCAGTTATTCACTTTAAACTGTGACAAAAGGTGGATTTTTAATTTTTTTTTTGAGAAACACATCAGTTGTAAATGTGCCACACTCTATAACAGAGTCTGAGTGAAATCATGTCTCAGGACAATTACCAAACTTAAAATTTGTGGACTTATATTTCTGCTGACAAAACGACATTCAATGAGTTAGTAAAATTGAAGGGAACAATAAGAGATGATGTAACATGTTGTAGGTACATTGTGAGAAAATTTACTTTTTGCTTTCACCTCTGCCATTTAGTCTGTGATTAGTGTATCTATACTAATCAGAGACATTTGTTCAAAAGGCAAGAAGTCGACTGAGGTGAGCATATGCCAACCTTCAGAGACGTAATCATAGTGCATCCAGATAATGTGCCAGGTGATACATTGTTATTCGGGAGCCATTTGGACAAAAGAATAAGTTCTTTAAAGGAAATAACATCATGAAGTTCACTTTTAAATTATAAAATAAAAATTGAAGATTGATCCTCGCATTTGAAAATATCAGAAATTATTTTAGATACCAAGAAGTCAGGTAAAATTATACCACAAGCCTCCAGGAATACTGAGCAACTATTTGTAAAATGGAGGCAGCAGTTTGCAAGATATCATTTTAATGGATTTATAAAAGCTCATGTCTCTAAGGGACTTTTCTTTGTTCAAGAAAATGTCATGAAGATGCATGTCTCAGACAGTGTTTATGAACAGTAGAGTTATTCATAGTTTTCCTTGCACAATTTCTGTGGTCTATGTGTCTAACTGCCTGTGTACATTTATGATGACTTCCTGCCATACAAAGTCAGGCTGACTTAATATATATAAACTTGTGGTACTCATACAGTTTTCACACACCAACTCACTGAAAATATCCATAATCCAAAAGAATCCTGTGTAGTTATTCAATTAAAGTTTGTAAGAAAAAACATAGTAAAATCTTGGTGTGCAACCATAATTCATTCTAGAAACATGCATGTAATCCAAAGCCCTGGGGCGCCTGGGTGGCTCAGTTAGTTGAGTGTTCAGCTTCAGCTCGGGTCATGATCTCATGGTTCGTGGGTTCGAGCCCCACGTCGGGCTCTGTGCTGGCTAGAGCCTGGAGCCTGCTTTGGATTCTGTATCTCCCTCTCTCTCTCCGACCCTCCCCTGCTTGCACTGTCTCTCTCTATCTCTCAAAAATTAAAAATGAAAAAGTAATCCAAAGCACTTGTATATCAAGGCAATTTTCAAGAACCATTTACTCAGGTCGGATCATGTGAACATTTGCTGTTACATACTACTAGTATTACAAGACACCGTTCATTTATCAAGTTAAAATTTATTAAAATTGTTTGCTCCTCTTTGTGGCACACTCCCAGAACAAGTTATTCACAATCCAACGTTTTACTGTACTTAAAAACCAGTCATGGATTGAAAATAAATGCATAGTTGCAATTCATTTATTAAACTATTTTCTCTGTTTGCCCTCTTGACAGAGTCTGGATGTTGGATAATAGGAATTTAAAAAAAAAGGAATATGTTAATTTGAGTAGAAATGTGTTGATAATTCACCTTAAATTAAGTATAAGAGAAAATAAGAGACAAAGGGACAGAGAGGCAGAGAAATCCTCTTAGTACCATGATGGCTTAGATATGCTTCCAAAGAGCGTTACTTGAAGGACTTTGCTGCCAGCATTGATGAGGAAAGAATTCAGCCCAGTAATCTTACGGTTAAGACCTGTGAAGTCTTAGACAAATTCAATTTTGATACTTCTTTCTAGTATTTATTAAGTGTGTAAAAATTTAACATTTATTACATTTACTTCAGTCATTAATAAGATTGTGATAATAATGTCCTACCAGACATCATAGTTGGCTGGGTTAATAGAGATTTGTAAAATCATTGTAACAATATTTGATGCATAGTAAGTTCTCTATAGGTAATTGTTATGGTTATTATTAAGATAATTCACCCTTATGTGAGGTGTTAAAATAAATGAGGTTTCCCCAGGACTCATCCCATCTCCCTTTCTCTCAGTCTTTTCCTATTTCCTGCTCCTCCATCTTTTCTTCTTCATTACTTCATATTTATTTTAAGGGCATTGATTACACTTCCCTTATGGTCAATAAAATTACTTCCTCTACTACCAAAATAATTAAGAAGTCGATCCCATTTACAATCTCATTACAAAGAAAAGACTATTAAAGAATAAACTTACCCAAAGAGGCAAGATATCTGTATACTGAAAACTATAAAATTTTAGAATACACAAATCAATGAAAAGGTACCCTGTGTTCATGGATTGAAAAAAGTAATAATGTAGTACTCCATTGTGAATATATACCACATCTTCTTGATCCACTCATCAGGTGATGGACATTTAGGCTCTTTCCATGTTTTGGCTATTGTGGACATTGCTGCTATGAACATTGGGGTACATGTGCTCCTATGCATCAGCATTTC
>NC_043701.1:128112156-128135382 GCF_006229205.1 Suricata suricatta
AAACTTTATAAAGAAAAAAAAGTAAAATAAAATTTCAAAAAAAAAAGAAAAAAGTAATCATGTTAAAATGTTCTTATTACCGAAAGTGATCTACTGATTTAAGAAAATCCTTATTAAATTCCAATGGTATTATGGCATTTTTTACAGAAGTAGAAAAAAAAATCAAGTCTAAGATTTGTATGGAATCACAAAAGACCCTGAATAACTAAAGTAATCCTGAGAAAGAAAAGCTAAGCCTGGGGCATCACAATTCCTTATTTCAAGTTTAGTAATTCAGTCAGATGGTACTATTATAAAAACATGCATATTAAACAAGAAAAACCAGAATTAACAACCTAGAAATAAATCCATGCTTATACAATAAACAAGATGTCAAGTATACAAACTGGGAAAAGGATAATCTTCTCAATAAATAATGTGGGAAAAACTGTATGTCCATATGCAAAAGATAACAATTGACCCACATATTAAACCATACACAGAAATCAAATCAAAATAGATTTAAACAAAAAATTAAAGGTTTGAAACTATAAAACTCCAGAAGTTCCTTGACATTGACCAACTGTAAAACAACCTGGATAAATGTTAAGGGCATTATTCTAAGTAAAATAAGCCAGTCATAGAAGGACAAATGTTTCATTATTTCACTTAGATAAGCTACCTAAAATAGTCAAATTCATAGAAACAAATAATAGAATGCTGGTTTCCAGACACGGAGGATAGGAGAAAATGGAGAGTTGCTAAACAATGTAAATAAAATTTCAGTTACACAAAAGAGATCTGTTGCACACACTGTCCCTATTGATAGCAACATTACATTACACACCTAAAAGTCTGTTAAGATGGTAACTCTCATGTTAAGAATTCTTACAATAAATAAGTCGATACTTATGTAAGTAAATAAATAAAATTTTGAACTTAAAAAACATTTAAAAATACTAATAGCATTAAGAACTGCAGAACTGCACATAGGGGCACGTGAGTGGCTCAGTTAGTTGTCAGTCTTCAGCTCAGGTGATGATTTCCCATCCATGAGACCAAGCCCCATATCAGACTGGTGGTGTGGATTCTGCCTGAGACTCTCTGTCCCTCCCCTGCTGGCTCACGCACACATGTGCTTTCTCTCTCAAAATTAATAGATAAACTTAAGGCAAATAGACATTGTTGGATAGTGATTGAAAGACTTGGTCTATGCATTGCACTTAAGTATTCTGTGTGGTCCTAGCTAACTCTTAATATTTAGCGAGTCGTTTAACTCCTAATTCTTCATCTATAAATAACATAGAAAAGATTGATTATCTAAGGCCTACTTTATTACAAAATGAGAATTTATAACCATTGTTTTTGGAAATTTAAGTACAAATAAGAATCAGAACAATCCTTTTAGGGAATATGTTTCCTTCATGACAAATGTTGACATTTTTAATATTGTTACCAAATACTTTTCCTTCCTGGAAGAATAGTTGTAGATAAAGATAACTACCAACCTAAGGCACTATTTTAAAGCCAAGTGAAGCATATTTTTAGTACTTTTTTGACCGTTCAAAATGCTGGTAGAAAAAATGTGATTTTTTAGTCAGCACAGGGAATACCGTGTATTTAGCAACATGGGAGTCCTCTATTTGATCACAAGAAAATCCTAGGATAAACAAATAAGGACAGACAGGAAGTGGCAATTATTATTAATACTGTTAATGACTTGACTTCCTACTCCTTTAGTTTATATAGTTTCATCATTTGAAAATGATGATGACCAGTAAATCTTTCTTGTGTTATGGCCTCATGTTTTCAGTGTCTTATTAAATAGCATTTCCCCCCACCCATATAATATGTCAGATTCAATGAATTGGATATAGATCAGATTTACAAATAGAGCAGCCTTTATATTGAACATACTGATCATGTAGTATAGGACAAATAAAGGCAGATGACAGAAACATGGTGACTCTTAATGCTTGGACTCGGATGTTGGTTATATCATATACACTCATGAACTATTGGCCAAAGTAAATCATGTGGCTATGCTCAATATCAATCAGGTATCTCATTAAAAAGTACTACAAAAGACATGGCAATAGATGGATATGACCCTTTAACATATTCAGCTAGTAATAATGACAGACATGGCTGCTTTTCTCCAAGTCAATTAATATTATTAAAGAACATAATTTCAATGGTTTCTCATGCATTATTTCATAGGTATAAATTTTTGATTATTTACTTAAAAGGTATCTGCTTAAAATACATACTTAGTTTGAAGTTGTGCTAATATTGTTAATGTGATATGAATTCAGAAATTTGATGAAAAATGCAGTCCTATATTTAAAATATTAGTTTTTTTAGATATTTCTTTTTTTAAATAGTTTATTGTCAAATTGGTTTCCATATAACACCCAGTGCTCTTCCCCACAAGTGCCCTCCTCCATTACCACCACTTCCCTTCCCCCTCCCCCACCCCCTTCAACCCTCAGTTCATTTTCAGTATTCAATAGTTTCTCAGGTTTTGCATCCCTCTCTCTCCTCAACTCTCTTTCCTCCTTCCCCTCCCCATGGACACATGTTTGTGTAATTGTCATATTAGAGAAATTTTTGTATCTAAAATTTGAAGGTCCCTTAAATTTTGTATATTTTGTCCTTTAAATGGAAGGAGTAGTGTTTCTTGAAGGTGAGAAATGAGGATTAGAACCAAAGAAGAATTTGAATCACCTGTCTCATTTTGATTTAAAAAAAAAAGTGGTGGAAGTGCCTAGGTGGCTCAGTCAGTTAAGTGTCCAACTTTAGCTCAGGTCATGATCTTGCAGTTTGTGAGTTTGAGCCCCGCATCAGGCTCAGATTCTGTGTCTCCCTCTCTCTCCTCCCCTCCTCTGCTTACTCTCTCTCTCTCTCTCTCTCAAAAATAAATAAACATTAAACACATTTTTAAAAAAGTATGAATAAAAGAAACTATTCTGGAAATGTATGCTATGAATAAGAAACTAATACCTCAGATTTTCATGAATATTATTTTAATAAGAATCAAAGAGTTAGTGAATTTAGTTTTTATTTGCTTTTTTTCTTAAGGCAATATCACAGTGCATACTTAGAGTTGTAAATATTAGCCTTAAAGTGTAAATTTCCAAGCAGAGCATGACCAGGTAGATGAATAGATTCCATTAATGTCAGTAGAAGCCATGGGATTAAATCCTGTTTTCATTTGCCTCAAAAATGAAGCCCTAAGCAAGTTTGTAAATGGCAAGTTTTTCAAATGACAAGAGAAATAACAGTTTAGTCAGAAGCCTACTGCTTTTACCATTAATGTACTAATTCATTATACCAACTCTTTCTCTGACTAAAGTCATTTTCTAAATGGTTTCTAAGCCCAAATACCTGGCATGATGAAAATCTAGATTTTGGTCATTTTCTTATCCCTTCTTTAAAGACAATTCTTAGAAAAAAATCATATATAAAATATTCTCCAAAATATTTATTCAAAATGTATTATAGTCTTATTATTTGATAATTTGAGTTTTATGATTTAAAAAAAGTGACTGATGTGACAAAAATCCACAACTGAGTGTATTACAAATCCTAAGGAAATGTTGAATAATCAAGTCATTTTACTTAATGCTCTAGAAAAGATATTAGTAAAGTCTGGCCTCCAGTCTGTTTTTTTAAAATAATGCTTCAATTGGGGCACCTGGGTGGCTCAGCCGGTTAAACATCCGGCTTCCAGCTTCGACTCAGGTCATGATCTCAGGGTTTGTGGGTTCGAGCCCCGCGTCAGGCTCTGTGCTGACAGCTAACTCAGAGCCTGGAGCCTTCTTCAGATTCTGTGTCTCCCTCTCTCTGTCTCTCCCCTGCTCATGCTGTCTCTCTCTGTCTCTCAAAAATAAATAAAAAACATTAAAAAATTTTAAAATAATGCTTCAATTATTTAGATATTAGTTATAGCTGCTACTTTCATGGTGTAATGGCAGACAGGAAAGCAAGAAAAGAAAGGAAAAAATACCCAAGGGTTCTTTTTTTCCATAAGACACAGATATTTGGCCAAGTTGTTAGATCTGAATGATATAGCAATTCTGTATTCAACAGTTACTGTTTTTTTTTTCTTACCATATTCCTACCATCCCGTAAAATATTGGAATTTCAATCTTATGAATAGAAAAAAGCTTCCATTCTTCTATTCACTGTTAATTGCCTTTTTCTAATTAAAAAAATCATGGTTTCAGTCAGCCTGTCTATATTTCTCTTTTTTTCGTTGACCATTTTGGGGACACTGTCTGAGATGAAATAAGATCTTCATTGTGACGGATTTGAAAAGTATCCACTACAAAGAACCAAATTTTTTCCCATATGCAACTCCAAAGGTTAATTTTGAGGGATAACAGTATTAAACTTGATTTTGGCCTTTAGTCCAAACCAAGTTCTTCAATGCAGCTCCATTAGAAATATGCAAAATAAAAATATGTTTTGATTCTTTTCATTTTTTATTCAAATTACTCAGTTGACTGAAAATTTGAAAACAAGGAAGGGATGAATGAATGCCATTCTCTAACTCCTATACTAAGACTTTAACTCCATCACCTCTGGTGCTGACCAGGAATCATCCCTGTGCCCCACGCTTGGCAAGGAGAATTCTATTGCCAATTGACCAATGCTTAGTAAAATCAAGTGGTACGTGAACAAAATATTGTAGAGAAGAAAAATTCTTCTGACCCTATAGCACCGTCCACGCCACAGAATAAATTTTTTTAAATTTTATTTTGAAATATTGAGTATATAATTGCTATAGTCTATCCCATCACTCAGTCTGCGCAGGGGAGCACTTTGCTTGGTCAGAAAGGGAAAAAGGTCAGTATGAGTGTGTGGCTTAAGACCTTCCTGGTTTTGTCTTAATGATTTGCTTTTCAGCTCTTTGACGAGATTCTCCTCTTAACTCTCGCCAATTATACAAACATCGTTCAGGACACACACCAGGCCTAGGTACCTTTCAAACTCTCTTGTGCTCAAATGCACACTACATTTGACAAGTGAGAAAAAAGTCAGGAACCTCTTTGTGGTGGCATTAGAAATACAATGTCCTGATTAGTGGATTCCACAATTGTTTGTAACTGATGGGAAGACAGGGTCAGTTCCAAGTGTGGGTGACCTATTCAGTCATACAGGGACCTGGGATTAGAGGGGTTCAGTGCTTGGCTTAATGTTCTGCTGATACCGTCTTAAAATTCCTAATTTTTTTACTTTTATTCTTAATGTTTATGTATTCATTTTGAGAGAGAGAGAGAGAGAGAGAGAGAGCCCGAGAGCAAGCAGGGAAGAATAAGAGAAAAGAGAGAAGGAGAGAGAATCCCAAGAAGATTCTACACTGACAGCATAAAGCCTGATGTGAGGTTCATGAAATCATGGCCTGAGCCAAAATCAAGAGTCAGACCTTAACTGATGAAGCCCAGGTGCCCTTCTTAATTTCTTTTTAAACAAAATACCGTGCATTTTCATGTTGCACAGAGCCCCACAAGTTATGTGGCTATCGAAGGGAGAGGTTTTAGAAGTCATATTCTTTTGTCAAGCTCAACCAAAAATAAAGGTCATTTTGTTATCTGTTTCTTTTTTCCATGTATATGTCCCAAGTGCTTCATTACTCAGTTAGAGAAGACTGGTGTTTTCCTCCCTCAGGAAGAGTTACCCAGAAATCTCAAGTTAAACAGTTTGCTCAAGCAGATCATCAAATACCTGTCTGTGAAAAGCTTTCTATAGTCTCACATGTGCACAATTTCAACATGTCTTTAGTGGTAAAACCCCAATTCTTCCCTGTAAAGTCATTCAAGGACCTATATTTCTTTTTCTTTTATTTTGTAACTGTACCATTTCATAAAGAGCTGTCCTTGACGCAGTGGTTGAAGCTGACACACTGCCATCTACACCGTCCTGCCCATGGGATAGACAGAAGAGAATGTCTAAGCCAAGAGGCTTCATTTAAAAAAAATTAATGTTCTTATTTATTTTAAATTTTTTTAACTTTTATTTATTTTTGAGAGACAGAGAGACAGACCATGAGCAGGAAAGAGCAGAGAAAGAGGGAAACACACAATCTGAAGCAGGCTTCAGGCTCTGAGATGGAGCCTGACACAGGGCTGGAACTCACTAACCATGAGATCATGAGGTGAGTCAAAAAAGTTAGACACTTAACCGATTGAGACACCCAGACATCCCTCAATGTTCTTAGTTATTTTTGAGCGAGAAATAGAGGGGAGAGAGAGAAAGAGAGAGAGCGTGCACAAGCTGGGGAGGGACAGAGAGAGAGAAGGAGACACAGAATCCAAAGCAGGCTCCATGTTTTGAGTGGTCAGCACAGATCCCAACACAGGACCTGAACCCATGAATGGTCAGATCATGACCTGAGCCAAAAAAAATTAGATGATTTACCAACTGAGCTGCCCAGGCACCCCAAGAGGCTCCATTTTTATAGGTAACCTATAAATTGCATGTGTGACTTTTTCACAAGGTATCATTTCCCCAACTTAGTCATGAGAGCATAACTATGAGGAGAATTAGCACCATGGTTCCTGTGTCTAATTAAAGCTCAGTGAAATTATCCTAAGAGAGACAGAGACAGAGATAGAGACAGAGAAGCAGGGGAAGAAAGGAGAAGAGGAAGGCAAATAGATATGGGAAAAGGAAAGACAAGGGGCAAAAGGAAGAGGAGGGCTGAGAAGAGGAAGAGGAGAAACCTGCTCAGATGATAATTAGTGCTGCAATATCTGAGTGTTTACTGTAAGTGTTATACTGTCCTAATAGGGTTCAAAATGCATAATAAGTTAATATATAAAGCATCAAAGTTAATTCTTAAGTAAACTAAAGTAAAAATTTGAAATAACTGACTTGGCATCAGTCTTTTTTTTTTTAACATTTATTTATTATAGAGAGACAGAGAGAGAGCATGAGCATGGGAGGGGTAGAGAGAGGGGGAGACACAGAATCTGAAGAAGGCTCCAGGCTCTGAGCTGTCACCACAGAGCCTGACATGGGGCTCAAACTCACAAACCATGAGATCATGACCTTAACTGACTGAGCCACCAGGTGCCCGTGGCATCAGGTTTTCATGAAGTTGGTTGCTGACAAATAGAAAAATATTGCAAGGAATATATTTATTCAATATAATTTTGTTCCTTATTCTTAAATTTGCATTCTTCCAAGAATCTGGTGTTAAGATATATATATTATATAATGACAATAATATGTTAGGTCTTGCTTATTATTATTAGTTCCATATTTCTAAAATAGAAGGTGCAATCTTGATCTTAAAATCCTCAATTTAAAAAAATAAATAAGGATGAAAAGTACATATGAGCCAAACCACATGGGACCAATAACATGAGAAGAAAATGGAACTTTTTCTTTTAATGAGTTTAGAGTTATGAAAAAAGATAAAATCATACATCTTTAGAGTATACAGATAAATTAAGAATCACCTGGATAAGGAACAACATAGAAGCCTTAAGGAATTGCCCATGTTACAGTTTAGTAAAGGCATTGCTGGCCCAAGATCAATGGCTTCAAGCTCTTTTTTAAAATAATTATTTCATAATAAAAGTACTGTTTGTGCTACAACAGCATCACTAAAAGTACATAATGTGGACCATAGTTTCACTGGAAATTATTATTACTTACAAAATAAATTGGATATTATGTCCAATACATTTATGAAAAGGGTCCTATAAAATTTAAAGAGGAGCTGGTAGGGGCTTTCCCCACGCTTTCCTATATTAAGCAGATTTGTGAATTGAAAGAGAGGGATAGAGGACGTTTCACATCGTTTCTGCTTTTGAATCACCATCACCTCATCTTTGCTTACTGAGAGTACTTTGAGAAACGTTTTGCTCTTAGAAATGGTTTTAAGCAGGCAGTCAGTAGATTTCCAAAAGCCCATTGTATCAACACATTTCAAATTCACAGAAGCCTCATGACATGCTATCTAGCTTGTGTATCAGGTATAGCACATGAAGGTAATATTGATTGAAAATTTACAGACACAGCTTATGGTTCAAGGAGTACAAAACAGTATCTACTTTTCTGTTTTTATGGAGTTCTAGTACTTCAGTTCAAAAATATATTGATTCAAATACAGTCACCTTTAAGTTTTTGAATTGTATTCACATCGTAATGAGTGCTAAAGAAATATGTCACGTGAGTCACTTTTGAAAGCATCTCACTTTGGGCTTTTAAGATTCAACCTTAGGTATTTTAAAATACTAAAGGTACATCTCCCCTTGTTACTTTATGGCAAACAGAATAAAACAAACCACCCACACGTGCACATGTGCACACACACACACACACACACACACACACACTGAGCTAATGTGATTGGAACTATAAAGACAATTCACAGCATGTTATCCATCTTCCATTTGTCCACAATGTTGTCTACTTTTCTTGATTGTTTTTTAAATTTTTGTTTTGTTTTGTTTTGTTTTAACTGGGTTTTCACTTTCTGAGGCACCTGGATAGCTCAGTGCTTGAGCTGTATTCAGTTCAGGTCATGATCTCAAAGTTCATGGGCTCAAGACCCATGTCAGAATCTCTGCTGTCAGTGCAGAGCCCATATTCAGATCCTCTGTCTCCCTCTCTCCCCTGCTCACTCTCTCCCCCACTCTTTATCAAAAATAAATTAAAAATAAAGCATCAAAAGTTAAAAAAAATAAACTGGGTTCCCCATTTTCAATGATCTTCATTCTCTATTTTTTATGTATGTTTTACTATTCCTGCTCTGTTATCCATAAATACAACTCATTTTAACTGATTCATAAATGACTCCAGGGCAGAGAACTATCTTAAAAAGAACATTTAAAAAAAACCAAAGGTTTTTTTTTTCTTTAAAGTCAGAAGATGAATAATATGTATCAGTGCTTCTTTCAGATTTTACCAGAAGAGAAATGGTTATGTGATTAGGGTCAACTAATGAGTATTTTTTGGAAAGTATTTTGGTGGTCGTTTCACATCTCGTCTTTGCAGGCTCGTTTAGCATCATGAAAGTCCCGCTGCTGGTGTCTGTCTGATGCTTTTCTCATGGTTGGACTCAGCTGTGTGTTCCTGGGAAGAAGGCCACAGTAAAGTGCCATTTTCATCTACTTATTACATCTTGTTACATCCACTTATTATAGCACATTTTATCAAGATGACTTAATACTATTTATGTTTCCCTGAGTAGCACTCATCAGGTTTAACTACTTGAAAGTTATTTCCCCACTTTTCCAAATTCTGTTTCTTTATAAAGAAATCACTATTTAGAACCCATACTTAAACAAGTGGGTGTCATGCTCTACCTGTTGAGGGCAGAATGTCTATATAAATTGTAGAAAAGAGAACATCATTTTTTTCTCCCATTATCTATCCATTCATTTATTATGCAAGTTTGGATTCATGGATAGTGATTTCATTATTTTCTTTGGGTTAGAATCCAATAATTGTTTATTTTGTTGCTCAGTTTGTCTCCGTTTTAATCATTGGAAATTCAGTTGGCTTCTGTATCTCTTTGCTGCACCTGCATCATCGTGGTCTTTGTGGGATTTTTTTCTTTTTTTTTTGTTGTTTCTTTTTGCATACCTTCTTATTATCTGTTAATACAAATGCTCTAGGCTCATCTTATACATCTCTGCCCAGTCCTAGGGTTCATTTTGTTGGAGAATAGTTTTAGAAATCAAGATTTGGGTCCTATGTATCCGAGCGTTTTTTTTTTTTTTTGATAAACCCACTTCTTCCCTACTTAAAACTTATATCCCATGTAAATTATTGCAATAACGATAGATAGTCATTATTGAGTTGTTGCTGAGTGCTCTACAGTTTTAATTACTACATATTACTTCACTTTGTCTCTAAAATAAGACTACTGAGACTATTGTTTTCTTTATCCTATTCATGATATGGCTAATTCCTAAAGGTCACACAGAATAATAAGCTATGTGGTAGGATTCAGACCCATGCAGTCTTACTAAGGTTACTCTAATCTAAAATGGTGGGCACTTAAACCTTTTGTAATACATATAATTCTTTCCCTCATTCATTATAATACTTGGTATTCACCGATTGCCTCTTATTACTTAGAAAGTAAATTCTAATTCTGTAGAAGCCTTCCCTAAAAACCTAAATAATACATGGAAGTTTGCTCTTCTATTTGCAATAGTTTATATTATATTATATATAATTTAATTACACTATATTATAAGTGTACACATTTAAATCTCTCTTGATCAATTAATAAATTGTTAAAGATGTGGAATTCTGTCTTTTATGTCTTAAATCTTTTCATACATTTTGATGAATGTGTGTTTACTTTTCTCTATCAGGATACAAACAACTAGTACATTTATTCAAATTAACATTTTCAAGACTAATTTGCAGTCTTTGGGCCACATTGCAAATGTCTGATAATCACTGAGTAATTGAATCTGGACTCATGAAATAAGTCTTATCACTCCCTTTGTGGATGGAATTTGGATCAAATAAGAATTAAATGCAGAATGGCTAGATCAAATTTCATGTAAGTCTTTATACTAAGAATTTGCTTTTCCAATTTGTGACCCTTTTATCATTTCAAATTGTTTCAAGGTTCATGGAAATTTGTTTTAATTTGCTTTGTGCTGGTTTAGAATGAATAATTCTTTATTAATTGAATAAACACAATACTTGATGACTGTGTATTTTACCCTAGGCAAAAGAAAATATGATTTAAAAATTGGGTAAAATGGTAAAAATTTAAAGAGTTATGAATACTGGAACAGAAGAGAATTCTTTCTGGAACTTGATTATTTATTCATAATTTCTTATCTCTGGCAGAAAGAAAATGAGGGGGCTATAAAATTTAAAAAAATAACTTTTTTTCTTTATTCACCAAATTCAGAGAACAGAAAAATATAATGGGTTTTCTAGGAAAGTATTTTGTTACTTTAGAAACATTAAAAATAGATCAAAAGAAAAATAGCTATTGACCTAAATCTATCCAGTGTTAGAAGAATTTTTTGCTAAAATCTATTTAAAAGGTACTAATTTTAAAAATATTTTTGAAGAATTCACTTTTGATGCGACTGAACCAATCCAGTATTTTAACCTATTGAAAAAAATTAGGAAATTGTATTTATTAGAACTTAAACTCTGTTTGGAAAGAATGTTTTACTTACCTTTCTGCCAATTTTTAACCCTTGTTCTTGCACTGAGTAAATATTTATTGAATGTTTGCATAAAGAATGGGTTAATGGGTGCCTGGGTGGCTCAGGCGATTGAGCATTGGACTTTAGCTCAAGCCATGATCTCGCAGTTCATGAGTTTGAGACCTGTATCAGGTTCTTTGTTGTCAACATGGAGCAGGCTTCAGATCTTCTGTCAGCTCTGCTATTTATCTCCTGCTTGTGCTCTCTCTCTCAAAAATAAATACATTTTAAAAAGACGGTTAAAATTGTGTTTTCCAGGAATTTTCTCATAGGAAGAATTTGCTTAAAAACACTAAGTAATCTAATCAAAAAATTAATAAAATAATAGTTATTGAAAAGTATCATTATTCTACCCATTATCATATAGAAATTATTTTTTATAAATTTACTTTTATAACTACTATTGTATCTCTGCTACTTGGCAGAGGGAGTAGCAAGGAAGTTACACTGACAGGAAATAAATGACAGATTGAGTCATATGGGATTGTTTTCTAAATTTCATTTAAAGTTTTATTTTCAACATTAATAATAACATTTATAAGCATAAACAAATGAGTCACAAAACAATCACATTGTAGCCTAACACTGATGTTTTCTGTGAAATTCTTATGATGTCTGTTGCACAAATAAAAAGAATGATCTGGAAATTTTGTAGTTTATTTGTGCCCACAACTGCAAAAATTAAAATGATACTCAGATATCCTTATATGTTACTATTGCAGATACTTTACCTCTAAAACATTAATTTTATTTTAAGTCCTATGACATACTCCACTAATTGGGACATACAAAATAAATATTTGTTGGATTAAATCTTATCCTACATTAGTAGCACTTTGGGTAAGAAGGGTGATCTACTAGAAATTAAATTATATTAATATTATCATTGAATTCTAATCAAAGTTTATGCATCAACTTTTAAAAGTCATTTTAGCCAAAATAAATAATCAAGATACTTACCCTGATGTATGTTATTTTTTTGAGTTTTTATTGTAACTCTTGGTAGTTAACATACAATGTTACATAGTTTCAGGTGTACTGTGTAGTGATTCAATACTTGAATACATCACCCTGTTGTCATCACAGAAAATGCCCTCCTTAGTCCCCATCACCTGTTTTACCCCTACTCCAACCAGATCCTCATGAATTTTATGTCTTGTTCTGTACACTAGTCAATTCAGTAAAACCTACTGCTTCACAATCCCAATAGATAAGCTTCCTAGTGTTAAAAAGAAAGATTCTAATCTTTCATTCATAGAGATTTACACTCAGTAAAAATGAACTAATAAATTCAATACATAAAATTGTTTCTTGAAAGTGTGCCTAGAATGTTCGAATGTTTCATGTATTATTTCTTCCTGCAAGTTGTAGAAAATCTAGTTTTCAAATTATTACATTGGTCATTAGCACATTATGAGCCTCAACTTATCCATCATGCATGAAGAAGAAACTTAAGTCTTAAAATAAATGCATAAGTATACTTACAACAATGACTTTGGAAGGAGTGACAGAATTTGTGACTTTGTAAATAGTCCACTTTATGACAATAAACCAATCTTAAATCAATCAAAAAGAATTTGTTGAGTTTATGCTTTCCTTTTGCTTAGCATATGTACAATATACCATCTTCTTCTCTGGCTATAGATATAGATATTTCAGATATTAAAACAACAGAAATAGTACTGATCAAATTCCAACATCTCCAAGTGGAAAGGGAATTTGGATGGCAAGTATGTCATCACATTGGGCAAGAACAGAGTAACAATTTCATTGAAAGTTGACTAATTTTAGAAAATGTATCAAATTGAAGCACCTGGATGGCTCAGTCAGTTAAGCGTCCAACTTTGGCTTAGGTTGATCTCGCCATTTGTGGGTTCAAGCCCGGAGTCAGGCTCTGTGCTGACAGCTAGCTCAGAGCCTGGAGCCTGCTTCTGATTCTGTGTCTCTTTTTCTCTCTGCCCCTCTCCTGTTCATGCTCTCTCTCTCTCAAAAATAAATAAATAAAAAACATTAAAAATTAAAAAAAAAAAGAAAATGTATCAAATATGCATATAAAGAGAAGTGGTCAATAATGGAAAAAAAGGGGGGGGGGGCTAGCACATGGAACTATCCCTTAGCCAGCCATGATAAACTATCCAATGTTAAACAGACAGTTTGGGGAGAGTGAAACAGTGGTTCTCCAACTTTTGGTTTTAGATTCACTTCCTAAAAATCATTCAGAATCACAGACAGCTTCGGGGTGTCTGGATGGCTCAGTGTGTCGAGCTGGTGACTTCCGTTAAGGTCATCATCTCGTGCCTTATGAGCGCTCGCCACATCTGGCTCTCTCCTGTGAGCGCCGAGCCTGCGACAGATCTTCTGTCCCCCTTTCTCTGCCCTTTTCATGCTCTCTCTTTCCAAAGCATAAACATTAGAAAAATCACAAATAGCTTTTGGTTTTGTAGGTTGGATGCATTGATTTTTGTCATATTTGAAATTAAGACTGAAAAACTTTAAAATACTGTTTCATTTAACTGTAACAAATATAAACACATTTCATATTAACAAAAATAGCATTTTAATGAAAAATACTATACAATTTCTACAACAAAATACAATTTTTATGAGAATGGTGACATTACATATTGGCCTTTCTCTTTAATGTATAATTTAAGACAGCTAGATATACATAGCAGCTTTTTCATTCAATCTGTTGTGATATTTTGTTTCCTTCAAGTTTACAAAGACAATTTAGACTCAACATAGACATGTACTTAGGAAAAGGAGAATGGAATATTTTAATCACCTTGCCAGATAGTTGCAAATAATATGATTGATGTTATATTAAACTTTAATAAATTATAGTTTCTTAAATGTTAGTTGCAATTTGGAATCTGATTTCATATCAATAAACATATATTCTGTTAAGTTCCATTGGTACATCTTGGACTTAAAGTCGATTTTTAAATTCTTTTTGTAAAATAATTAGTGATTTCATTTGGAAAATTTTACTGGGCAGCATAAACTTCCCATGATTGATGCACTTCACCAAATTAAAATAAAAATCATGTGTTAACATCACCATTGAGCTCATCAGAAAAAAATTTTTTCATATATTGAGAAGCTATCAAGCTCATGGTAATAGATAAAATTTTTCCAAAATTCAAGGGATCTTATGATATTAAAAATATGTCATTGGCAACACACACTGTTAGTTGTTTTCCTTGAATAAGCAAGTCCTGTTCCTTCGTTTTTGAGAAAATATCTTCTTAAAACCAAATAATGAATAGCAATAATAATTCTTTCTCATAAAATGATGTTTAATAACAACAATAAGAAAGAATTGGTTGAGCTCAAAATTCATAAAGCTGTACAATTGCTTGTCTCTGACACAACCATCATATGAGGCTGGCAGTAGAAGTGTTTTATACATACTTCTCATTTTCTCATTTAAGGCAAATATTTACTAAACTTAATAATTTTCAAGAACATTCTTAGGTGAAACAAATATTTTTTCCATGTGTGTGCAACAGGGAAAAGCAATTACTTTCTGCAATTACTTTCTGTATATTTGGGCACCACTGTCTTTATTTGTGTTAAGACATCAGCTATTTTATATGCACTCTTGCTTTTGTACTATCAATACAAAGATCTGCATTTTCAAATACTGTCTTAGTATTGTTGAGAAATAATTGTCCTAGATCATTTGAAAAGATCTCAGTGAAATTTGAGGGCTAAATGTCATACTGTGATAACTATTGCTCTAAAAATATCAACTCAAAGCTCATGGTATTCTAAGGAATTGAAAGGAAAGTTACCATTGACTACAGAATCTTCTATGCTTGCATAGAAAAAGAAAAATTTTGTATAAGACAGTAATTTTTTTTCTAGAGGATTTCTGTTTTTTTTTTTAAGTATATTTTGGAGGTTACATTCTTATGATGTAAATTAAATACAGGACCATTTGTATCTTATTTTGTCATTGGTTTCAGGTATTTCATGATTCTATTCACTATAGTTGATAGGTATTCAAGGTTCATATTATCACTGACACCTAACAGTGGATGAGTACATATTTCCAGGGACAATAAATGAACTTTGGCTGCATCCTAAAATGCAAAACCCTCAACTTAGTGGGGACAGTATGGAAAATCCTACCACCCCTTTTCAGAATCTAAATTTGTTTTTATTGTTTTAAAAGGACATTAAGAATCAACTCAAATCACTTTTACAAGAACATGAAAATAAATTCTATATTTATGTAATTTGATATAATAAGATTTAGAGTCAAACATTTATTTTATATGCAACATTTAGCTGGAGCCAGCTCATAATGGCTCACCAGAGTCAACTGTTCACCTCTCTTTCTAATTATACATTCAGTGTATTACCAAAATAAGCAGAGATTTGCCAAGTTTACTGTCAGTCAAAGCTTGTTTTAGGAGGTATTCCTGAAAACATCATTGAGTCCGTGGGAGGCACTTACATGCTAACTTTTGGTACCTTTTTTATTGATTATGATGATGATAGGGACAATAATTATTTCAGTAATATGCACTTTTGCAGAAGTGTCTTTCCAGTTGATAAAATTTTAAATACATTGGGTAATTCTCCACCTACCCAAGAAAGTTTGGACATGAAAGAATATGTATGTATCTATGTAAGATTTTTAGTATACATTATCATATATAACAAGAACATACCATATTAATACAATGAGAGATAATTATTCTATAATAATCTGTATTACATGATTTATTATATTATATATAAAATAATAATTTTAGTATTACTTGTCAATAAATACTAAAAACCTATGAGTGTGTATCTATTGAGCTTAGAAATCCAGAGAATTTTCCAGCCACTCATAGATTTTGTTCAGTACAAAGTACCATTAATAAACACATGCCCAGTATTATAGTAAGGTATAATATTATATCACTTTGGCCAAAAGGGCAGAAGAAATTCTAAAATTTCTAAAAATTTTCAGAGCAATTCCAAAGCATAACTAAGCAGGAGAATTTATTACAATGTAAGAATTTTTGGAAATATATGTGTTTTTTTTCTCCATTATATATAATGCTGAGAAGGCAACATCCATAGCACCAAATATAGTATAAACTAGATATACTCTTGTCCTGGTGCTTAATATTTATGGATAATTATAATTGTTTCAGAAAGTGTTTAAATTTTAGTTATCAGGCTTGTTGGCTATAAGAAGAAAATATTAATTTACTAAATATGTAAATGGTATTTTATTAAGACATAAAAGCAACTCAAGTCATCGAAAATAAAGGGTTATAACCCAAAGGCAGCAATTGACATCAGTGCTATCAATAGCCATATTATAATCTGAAATAAAAATAAAACACAACTTGGAAATATAAGACCACATCTTCTCAGATATCAGAAATACTGAGAATAAACTTTCTTCAAAGGCTTGTCAGGTCCTGCCCCAGCCAGCAGGGTGGAAAATCCTTGTGGGTTCTTGATCCTGAGGGAGGGAGAGAAAACAGGGCAGGAAGGGGGACGCACAGAGAATAAAGACAACACACGGAATCCGATCAAGCCTCTTCTCTTTATTCAGAAAACCCTGTATCTTATAAAGGTTTCAAGGCGGGAAAACAAGGCAGCTGACCTAGGTCGGTTGCTAGGAAACAGGGTCAAGGGATTAAGACTGGAGTAAAAGAGGAACCAGACTAAAGTGTTTTAGCACAGCGCCTGAGAGGCTGATACCACTCTGCCTGCAGGTGGTTGATCTTTGATCTTCTGGCTTCTCCTCTGACAGGGAGTGGCGCTCCCCTGCCTATTTTTGCAACTCCCCTCAGGGAGTGACATATCCGGCTAGCAAATGGCCAAGCCGCTGAATCTTTGCCGCTCCCCACAAAGGCTCAGATGTTAGCCGACCTGGATTTTAAACTTGACTAATGTCTTTTTAACCACAGAAATTTCTATCTCAATCTCTGTCTGTCTTCAATGAATTTCATCTAAAGTAAATGGTGCCAATTTCTCTGTTGTGACATATATTGTTTTTATTTTATTATTCTTCTACCATGTATTTTAATTTTGTATAATCATTTTTATTTTTATAAAAAATTATAAAAGTATTATTAAAATAATTTAAAAATAATAAAACTCCAACAAAATACACCAAGATTTTAAAAAGTTGTTTATCCGGAACAACAGGAATTCAAAAAATGGTAAGTTTCTTTAACTTTTCTGTATATTTTGCATATTAATAATTAAAATTAAATTTATTAAAGTTATTAATCATATTGGTACTAAAAATAAAAAAATTATTTCATGCATGTGATATCTAGGCACACCATAAACTTTTATACTTATTAAATATGCATAACAACTCTATTCAACTGAAAATATTACTATCCCTTTCAACAGTTAGGAAACTGAGTTTGAGAAATTAATAATTCCTCTTAAACTGTGTTACAGATAAAATTAGAACATAGATATGCCTTATTTTGTCTATGAGATTTGCACTTCATATGTTCCATTGAATAAAGGGACCAATTAAATCATTCAAAACTGCAAATCCAGTTGTCTGCTCTGTACAGAGCCTGAGGGTTGCAAAAGCTATTTTGATTTGTAACCCATTTCCAGTAAATAGATTTCCTTTCTCTTTTATACATGCTTAACAATAATGAAGAATAAAAGGTGTTGGGGAAGAATATTGAGGGCATATTTAAATACTAGCATTGGCTGAAGTAGGTGGAAAGATCATAGGAAACATCTAAGTGTGTTCTCATTTGTAATGCCTAGAAAAATGGGCCCTCCTGGTTTCTGTGTAAAAGTTAAATACATTTTATCTCATCTGGCATGTGTAAATGAGTAGGGCTAAGGAATAAGAAATTATTTTAGCTAGGGGTGACTGGGAGGCTCAGTCACTCTTGATTTTGGCTCAGGTCATGATCTCGCATTAGTGAGATTGGGCCCTGAGTTGGGACTCCATGCTGACCCCGCAGAACCTGCTTGGGATTCTCTCTCTCCTCCTCTCTCTCTGTCCCTCCTCTGCTCTTTCTCTCTCTCTCAAAAATAAATCATTTTATCTCAAGTCTTACTTTCTACAATAGATCTTACTGTATGAGATCAATTTTTCTTTAAAAGAATCTTCTTTTTAAAATTTGTCTTTGGTATTCTTTTTCTACTCTTCTACTTTGTGAGTTACTTTTCTTCGTCTGAATGGGTTTAGTCACTGTGATCTTTTGCTTCTAATAAAGGGAAAGACTGCAAGGGGAATCATGATGTTCAGATCTTTTAAATAGAATCAAGTTTGCACCATTTTGGTTTCAGTGAGTTAAGCCTGAATAGATTTCCAGGCTGTGATTCACAGTCTGTTATAAAAAGGACACAATTTGATGATTAATTTCTCATGAAACAGTTTCAGGTCAAGGTTTGGTATAAAGGAACCAAAAAAGATATATAACTGTATTTGCATTTTCATTATTTATGTTCTCACATTTCACTCCCACTTCTCATCAACAAGAGTTCATAGTTCATGGTCTTCTCATTTAGAAAAAAAAAATCCTGGGGTCCCTGGGTGTCCCCGTCGGTTAAGCAGCTGCCTCCTGATTTTGACTCAGGTCATGATCTCAGGAGTTTGTGATATCAAGCCCTGCGTTCAGGATTGTGCTGACAGCATGGAGCCTGCCTGGGATTCTCTCTTTTCCAATCTCTGTCCCTACCCCCACTCATGCTGTCTATCTCAAAATAATGAAACATGTGAAAAATCCTTTATTTAGGGGCACTCAGGTGGCTCAGTCAGTTAAGCATCTGATTTCAGCTCAGTTCATGATCTCACAAGGTTCAGGGTCCTTGTCAAGCTCGGTGCTAACAGCACAGATTCTGGAGCCTGCTTCAGATTCTGTGTTTCAGTCTCTCTCTCTGCCCCTCCCCCACTGATACTCTGTTTCTCTCTCCTTCAAAGAAAATAAACATTAAAAAATGTGAAAACCTTTTGTTTAACCTGTTCAAAGTTACAATATATTTGTAATCTGCATTTCAAATGTCACACATCATCTTTAAAAAAAAATCTTCCAGTTTAATAAAATATAACAGATACATTGTGTAAGTTTAAGGTATACAATGTTTTTATTGATTTGATACACTTATATATTAAAAAATAATTACCACTGTGTTGTTAGCTAACACCTCCACCACTTCATATAATTACCATTTCTTTTTTGTGATTCATACCATTAAAGATCTACTCTCAGCAACTTTCAAATACATAATACAGTATTATTACCTATAATCACCATGTTGTACATTAGATCCCCAAACCTTATTCATCTCTTATAAAATTTAGATTGCAGTATAGCTAACATAGTGTTGTTATATTAGTTTCAGGTGTATAATGCAGTGGTTCAACGATTCTACGTATTGCTCAGTGCTCATCAAGGTAAGTGTGCGCTCAGTCCTCTTCACCTGTGTGCCCCTCTCCCCACCCATCCTCCCTCTGGCAATTCTCTACAGTTTATTCTCTATAATTAAGAGTCTGTTTATTGCTTTGTTTTCTTTTGTTGTTGTTGATGTGTTCTGTTCCTTAAATTCCACAAATGAGTTTCGTATTAGGTATTTATGATATGGTATTATATGATATTTATTTCTCACTGACGCATTTCACAAAGCATTATAAGCCCTAGATCCATCCATGATTTTACAAATAGCAAAATTTCATTATTTTATGGCTGAATAATATCCCATTATATATTATATATATTCATATATATGAATGGATAAAGATGAAGTGTGTGTGTGTGTATACATATATATCTATATATATCTATATATATATATCCATTCATCTATAGATGAACAACTTGGACTGCTTCCATATTTTGACTATTGTAAATAAAACTGCAATAACATAAGGGTGCATAAATCCTATAAAATTAGTGTTTTTGTACTCTTGGGACAAATAGTGTGATTAGTGGATCATACAGTAGTTCTATTTTTAATATTTGGAGGAACCACCATAGTGTTTTCCACAGTGGCTGCAACAGTTTGTATTCCTATCAACAATATCAAACAACATCTTTTAATATTCTCTTTAGGTCCACCTGGGTGGCTCAGCCAGTTAAGTGTCCAACTTTGGCTCAGGTCATGATCTCTCAGTTTGTGAGTCTGAGTCCCACTTTGGGCTCTATGCTGACAGTTCAGACCTTGGGGTCTGCTTCAGATTCTGAGCCCAATTGTGCTCTGTCTGTCTGTCTCTCCTCTCTCAAAATTAACTAAACATAAAATTGTTTTTATCATTCCTTTTAAATATTTTTTAATTCTAGAGACTTTGAGTAATTTTTGTAATTTTCCTTTTCATTAGAAGTTAGTAAAAGAAATGAAAGGGAAAATATTAAAGAGAGCAAAAAAGGAAAGGATAAGGTAATGAAAGTAAAGAAAATGAAAAGAAAGAACAGAGAAGACAGAGAACTAATTTTTCCTTATCGTTGAATATAAACCAGATATATATGATAAATCATTTCATGTTCTTTTTTTAATGGTTGGAAGCATTTCTACTTTGTGATATGTTTACATAAATGTTTTATATTGAATCTTAAATTATATATTTTGAAAAAACTCAGACTTATAAGCATACAGATTTCACTATTTTCAGTTAAGGTACATGATTTATTTATGTATATTATATATTATATTATTCCAATAGGCTATATATCCACTTTTTATTTTCAAAATATAGTTGCATTATTATGATTTGACATCATTTTATGCTACTTATTTTTTTATAGTTTAATGTCAAGTTGGTTTCCATGTAACACCCAGCGCTCATCCCGACAAGTGCCCTCCTCCAGGCTCATCATGCCCCTTCCCCTCTCACCCACCCCCATCAGACCTGATTTGTTCTCAGCATTCAAGAGTCTCTCATGGTTTACCTCCCTCCTTTCCCCAACTATTTTATCCCCTGTCCCCTCCCCCATGGTCCTCTGCTAAGTATCTTCTGTTACACTTATGAGTGAAAACGTATGGTATCTGTCCATCTCTGCTGGACATATTTCACTTTGCATGACACCCTTGAGTTCCATCCATGTTGCTACAAATGGCCAGATTCCATTCTTTCTCATTGCCGTGTAGTATTCCATTGTATACATAAACCACATCTTCTTGACCCATTCCTCATTTGAAGGGCATTTAGGGTCTTTCCACGATTTGGCTTTTGTTGAAAGTGCTGCTGTGAACATTGGGGTGCATGTGCCTTTATGCATCAGCACTTCTGTATCCCTTGGGTAGATCCCCAGCAGTGCTATTGCTGGGTGATAGGGGAGTTCTCTTGTCAATTTTTTTTCTTTCTCTTTCTTTTTTAAAACATTTTTAATGTGTGCAATAGTGGGGTTGTCACATAATATTATAATATGACTTTAAGGAATTAAACAAGAACCGGATGATTTTTCCCATATATAACCTTTACATCAAAACATAGACATATAATTCCCAAAATGTCATCTGTTATCAAGGGATATCAAGAAAAAATGTAGAATTTCTTTGTTCATTAGCCTGTATACCACAAACCTATGCCATCATCTGAAGAACATTATTGTATGTGCCCTAATGTTATCACTCTTTCAATGAATAAGTTTGTATGTGTAAGTTTACTCTATGCTTTAATGATGCTGTTTTATTCATAATTTACTTCTTCCTGGAATTTCTTTAGAAGAGAGTTCTTTCGTTTCATCCTTTTGGCTATCTCTCTGTCTCTTGTCAGTTTTAAAAGCTTGTTATGATTTCTGTACCTGTGAGTATTGTTATATTAAAGGAGGCCCATTGACTGTCCAAGGCCTGTTCATTTAGGAGCTATTCTATTAATGGTGTCCCTTGGTCTCTCTTGATGTGCCTTTCATTATTTTATTTCCCTACTCTTATTGAAATTTGAGACTCTCCACCATGTTTACTTTGGCTTGTTTCTTGAGTTAGCCCTTAAAAAGACAGACAGACAAACACACAGGGAACAGAAGCACACAAATACACAGACAAGTCCAACAAACAAGTAAACCAGAAGGGGGAAAAAAGGAGGAGGTACAAAATCAACAAAAGACAAAGGACAATCTAAAAGCATAAAACCAGAAATCCGAGCTACAAATAAAGAGCAGAGTGGAGGCAGTTCTGACGGAAGAGCATATACAAAGAAAGAAGTGACAGGGGTGGGGAGAAAGTGAAATTGAACATTGACCAGGCATAGAGACCAAAAGCCTTAATTCAGAGAGAGAAAGAGGAGACTATGGTAGGAGGCAAGGAGAGAAAAAACAAAGATAATGTTACCCAAGGAAACTATATAGTCTGATTTTTCCAGAGAGAGAGAAAGAAAGAATGGTAGCAATAAAAGTATAGAATATGCATCAAGGGAATGGATTAAATGTGACTGTTTAAACAAACCAATGACAAGAGTGCCCAATCCAGCAGAAGGGAGAGATAAGAATGAGATAAGGGAAAATATATCTGAATAGCAAAAATTAATCTAGAGTAATCACAACAATGCATCAATGTTGGTCTTGCCCAGGCTCCGGGGTGGGGACGGGGGGGAGGCAGCTCTCCAATGCGGATGGGTGTGGATTGGTATAGGCAAGTCTCACCTCCATTGCTGCTCCTTGAGGTCCCGGCTTGGTGGTTGTGAGGGAGAAAAATGGTGGCGCCCTAGTCCCTTCTCAAACCAAGCATTACAACTCACTCTTTTGGGTCTGATCTCCCTGTGCTGCGGGTATAGCCAAGTTGGGCTGAGTTGTAGTTCTCAAGGCCCACCTCGTTTCCAGATCTTAGTCCGCACACTTTAATGTTACAGCCCGAAATGTAATCCCACAGGCCAGGTGGCTTCTCAGCTGGGGATTGAGTAGGGGGAGCAGGGGAGCAGTTTCTCCTGGCACCGCCTGGGATTGGGAGCCCAGCCCGAGGAAAGCATCACAGCCAGAGAAAATATCTCTTTTCAAATACCCTGTGGTTACAGAGGAGATGATAGGATCCCTATCCATCACAGGACAAGGTTTTCCTCTTCTCCAGTGACAGTTTATTGCAGTTTCTGCTGTCCTTTCTCTTCCCCCTGTCT
>NC_043701.1:128135482-128163983 GCF_006229205.1 Suricata suricatta
TATTAAGCAGGCTGTGTTGTAGCTTATGGGCAAGTAATAAATTGTATCATGTATCTTGAATGTATCATAGATAAGCTGCTATATAATGATTGCCACTTCAGATAGCTGTGAAATTAGGTGATTAACTAGTTGTTACATAACCTTCTAATTTCTGTATAAGTCTAATTACATGAAATAGAAGTGGGGGTTTTGATTTTTTACTTTGCTTTTCTGTTTGGAGTGTCATTGTAACTACTGTATTGTAAATGATGGAAAATAATTGCATATGTTAAAAAAATAAATTGTGTTATATTAAAAAAATAAATAAGCTGCTGTAGGAGAAAAAAACCAAAAAAAAACAACCCCAAAATAAATAAACTTAAAAAAAATAAAATCTTTTAGGATATGGGTTTTTTAATTTATGTTGAAATTGACTATACTATTAAGATCAATATTTTTCTAAAAATTAAAAAAAAAACTTTTAATGCTTATTTTACTTTGAGAAGAGAGAGAGATAGAGTACAAGCAAGGAAGGACAGAGAGAGGGAGATACACAGTATCCAAAGCAGGCCTCCAGGCTCTGAGCTGTCAGCACAGAGCCAGATGCAGGGCTCCAACTCATGAGGTGAAAGACCATGCAGAGACATGATCTGAAGTTGGATACTCAACTGACTGAGCCACCCAGGTGCCTGAGTGTTTCTCAAATTTTTATTTGTCCATCTGGAAACCATATTAAATGTAGACTCTGATTTCCCTGTTTGGATTGGGACTAAGTTTTCGCATGTCTACTAAGCTCCATGGTAATGGTGATTCTGCTATCTCATGGACTGTATTTTGTGTACTAAAGATTTAGACAAAAATATGCTGTGTTTGAAATCTCAATCAAAATCAATCTCTTATTGCATTTTTTCATTGTATTTTTCCTTTAGTCAATTGATTTTTAAGATGGTGGTTTTGTTTTGCTTTGTTTTGTTTAAACACCGAACACTTCATGAATTTGTGTGTCATCCTTGCATGAGCCATGCTAATCTTCTCTGTCTCGTTCCAGTTTCACTACATGAGCTGCCAAAGTGAGCACAAGATGGTGTTTTAAAATATTTAACTGATATTAGATTTGATTAGTCATTATTCTTTGGTTAGCACTTTCTCTGTTTAAAATTTTTTTAATTATCATAAATTATGTCCCAAATAAGTATGCAGCAAAAATTACTCATTATCTAAAATTAAAATTTAATGGCTAACCTGTGTTTTATCTAACACACATATTTTAAATTCTAATATAGATTTAATATGATAAGCTATGGAAATATAAATGTCTTCATGTTGAAGAACATAAAACCCAATTTAAACCTACAAATTCTGGGGCGCCTGGGTGGCTCATTCGGTTAAGCCTCCGACTTTGGCTCAGGTCAGATCTCACTTTCGTGGGTTCGAGCCCCACGTCAGGCTCTGTGCTGACAGCTAGCTCAGAGCCTGGAGCCTGCTTCCAGTTCTCTGTCTCCTTCTCTCTCTGCCCCTCCCCCTCTCATGCTCTGTCTCTCTCTGTATCAAAAATAAATAAAACATTAAAAAATTTTTCAAAAAAAATAAACCTACAAATTCTGATTTTTTAACATTGTGCTTATATTCTTCTGTATCTTTATTAGTTTATTGTTCACCTTACCTAAAAAAACAGATAAATTACAGATAATTTAATTCTCTTCCCGTTGAGAATCTGTCATTTTGTAATTATGATTTTATTAGCTTCATGAGTTTCACTTTTTGTCTCCCCCCACACTTTTGCCATGATATAGTGTGTTGTTAATGTTTTAATGAATTTAATCAGAGGTTTTGTCATTTACTAGCAAGCTGATAGTATGCATTTTCCTTATGTCTGAGTATGACATTTACTTGTCTAATGATCCATGATAGAAGCATTCTGAGCGTTTTGAAGCTGCATTGGCCAGTGTACAGCATCTCATTATTTTAAGTGGGCATAGGCTTTTTCATGTTTAATGGTGGAATTTGTATAATTTATGTCTATAGCTATGTTGGCTAAAGTTTTTGCCATCTTATTTTACTTTTTCTTAAGATTACTGTTTTGCCCTGACTTTATTAGGGTTTTATTAGTGTAAATAGCATATTTGATTTCCTTGTATCTTTTAAATCAACTGGCAAGATATACGCATACTTAAAACTTATAATGAGCTGTAGTATTTTCTAGGTTTTCCAATTCTCAGATAATCAAAAATAACTTTGGATTTTACTGTATCCTGTTTTACAATGTGGCGGGCTTCAATGTGTCTCTCCTTTACCTACATTTGCCTAGCTCTATCAATCTAACCCCAAATTCATGACCTCTCTATCTGTGGTCTTTTTTCTTTTTGAATTCTGTGTCTTCTATTATTCAATAGTTAGATATGTAAAAAATAATCTACCCTGCTTAATATTTAATTATTTGTTACAATATTAGAAAAAATCACATCTCAAAACGAAACAGCAATATACACTTTACAATAATTAATCTGAATAACAGAAAACACTGTCCAGAAATTGTTTAATGAAAACATCTACCTTGTATATAATTGAACACTTTAGAAGTCACAAATGGTTTGCCAAGGTAACTTCTGATTGTCCACCATTTTCTTCTCTGACAGCTCTTAAAAGTGCTGTTGCATTGAATTTTCATCTTGTTACTCTAAGAACTTTAAGCTATTCTGATTTGTACATTGTATTATGCCTCTTTTTATCTACTTACAGTTACAAAATCATATTTTCAATATAGTACAAAAATCAAAGATATAGCACGTACAGACGCTGATTTTCCATTGATCATTTTAATTGGAGCTCAAAAAGAATGAAAGTTCTAAATTCAGAACTCATTCTAGCAGGTAAAATTTTATTGCAAAATACATTTTCAGATGAATTCCATGAATTTTCTTCTATATACTCTTCACAATGCATTCTGTTGTTCCCATAATGAAGTTCTAAGTTTATCTTATATGTAGTAAGTATTGTGATAGTATCTTATGTCTATATAACATCTTGACTGAATTTTCTCTTTATCAAGTCTGCATTTTACTGCTTCTGACATTAATTTACTAATATATTATTCCATTAATATATTATGTTTTTGCTTCAAATATTCATCTCTGTGTTCAAATCTATGGAATTATTTTTCTCTAATGATCACGAAGAAAAGATTAACATTAGAAATTGTTCTTGTTCTATTTTGAGGAAATGCATTTAAAAAATAAATCTATTTCCAAAGATTTACATTTAAAACAAAAATTTATTTGAGCTATAAATCATCTGCATTAGTGTTTATTTTAAAATGTTTTCTTGGGGTTCCTGGGTGGCTCAGTTGGTTAGGCGTCCAGCTTTGGCTCAAGTCATAATCTCATGGTTCGTGGGTTCGAGTCCCGCGTCTGGCTCTGTGCTGACAGCTAGCTCAGAGCCTGGAGCCTGCTTCCGGTTCTGTGTCTCCCTCTGTCTCTGACCCTCCCCTGCTAGTACTGTCTCGCTCTGTCTCTCAAAAAATAAATAAAAAAACATTAAAAACTTTTTAAAAAGTTTTCTTTTGGGCTGCCTGGGTAGCTCAGTCAGTTAAGCATCTGACTCTTAGTTTTGGCTCAGGTCATGACCTCACAGTTAATGGGTTTGAGACCCACATCAGGCTCTGTGCTGACAATGTAGAGCCTGTTTGGAATTCTCTCTCTCTCACTCTCTCTTTCTCTCTTTCTACTCCCCCATCTTCTCTCTCCCATTCTCTCCTCTTTTTCAAAATAAATACATATTAAAAAATAAAATGCTTTTTTATAGAAAGTGCTTTTAGTTTTAATTAGTTGTCTTTACTGCCATAACTGAAAAGTTCCTTCATTTAAATGATTATATTCTTATGTTAATGGAAGAAGGAAGGGTTTGAGGAAAATGTTGGTTAATATGTTCCAATGTTGAATGTTTCCAATATACTTCATGTCAAACAAAAGTGTTTTTGCCTTGCATTTTCATCTTGTTACAAGCAAGAACTTGAAGCTACTCGATTTGTATATTCTATTATGCCTGTTTTTAACTACTTACAGTTACAAAATCATATTTTAAAGTGTTACAAAATACAAGAAAATGATTAATAGAATACCCCTACCAAGTAGTTCAGACAATTCATCATACAGAGATGATATCAGGAAAGGAGGGAAGATCTAGAATGAGCCTGTCCATTTTTATTTCACTTTTTTTCCAGAGGCTGTTTTATTCCTGAGGCTTCTTTAGAAGAGCAAACTAACAAGAAACCAGCACTAACACTGAGGCTGAACTTGTAATCCACTAAACTTCTAATTGGAATACAATGATCCTGAATTGACGGAACAACGCTGCTGGCTGAATGGCAGAAGAAAAAGCATCCGTTCTTTGGGGAAAATAAAGTCAATAGAAAATCAATAGGAAAGGAAAATACAATAGAAAGCAGACGCTCATATTATTTTCACCTTTTCTATGCATTATACTTGAGTTTCAATATAAAACAGCCAGTCAGAAAAGAGAAAGATAATAATAAAGACAGAGAGAGAGAAGGAGAGAGACAAAAATAGATAATAAAAATCAGATATTCAGGAAGTTCAAATGGTGAAGTTATCAGCCAAGTTACGAAATCTATATGATTAATATGTGGAAGACAGGGTAGAAAATTTTGCCATTCAACTTGGAGTTGCAGAAAGAGAAGCATTTTTATTACAAAAATATAATATTTAAAAGTAACAACAGTAAGTTTAACACCATAATTGACAGAGCTGAAATAAGAATTGGAGAGCTGTGAGGTAAGTCAGGATAGCGTATATAGGCCTACCAGGACAAAAGAAAGGAAAACAGACAACAGAAAGAAAAATAGAAGATTCAGCAAAAAGGTCAAACATAGGGTAACCAAGTGCTAAAGAGGTGAGAATGTGCTGAACTAGAGATTCATTTGAAGGAGTCATGATTGATAACCTCCCAAAGTGATGAGAGTCACCATCCACCAGCCAAGAAGAGTGCCCGTGTGTGCGGCGTGCACACGCATGCACATGCACACACACGCACACAGTTGACCAAAGGTAAAGCATATTGTGCCTAGTTGGTATTTCTCAAGACATCACAAAACAGTTTAAAACACATTCAGTCCAGCATAACGCACACTGAGTCCATACCTTAATGCACTAGTTTGTCTCTGAACATTTTTGAAAAATTATATTCTTCTAGCAGTCTTAGATATCAGAGAGACAAGGAAGATAGACATTTGCTTTTACAGTAAAACTTTACTGCAAATAACATATTTTTCCCTCTTTCATTCATAATAATCATTTCATGGCTCATTATTAAAAGGTTTCAAAAATATTTTTGTTTTTTGAAAATATAATGCTTAATATATTTTTTAAACAGTGTATTCTTTTTCAGCTAAGAAGTGACATTTAATATGGAAATAACCACATCTGAAAACTTTTATAATAATGTTTTCACCAACCACATCTTATAAAGAATTTTATTCTGACCTTCTAAAAATGATTATTTCTGGATACCTCTCATAATCTTACATGCAATTACTCTTTCTGTGGCTATATTTACCTATTTTTATGAAAGGCTACTAAATATGATGCAGTTAAATAACCTTTCTCATCCAGGTTAAATATTTCAGCTTGTCATATACTTGATAGAAACTTTTGATTGAATCACATCAGGCCATCCGCTTTGTTTGTTTGTTTGTTGCTCTGTTAATTTCTTTGTTTTTGAAACAGTAATAAATTCAGAACTCAAAATCCAACAATTATTTAAAGGGAAACAGTAGGTGCATCTGGGTGGCTCAGTCAGTTAGGCTTTCTCTTCAGCTCCGGTCATGATCTCAAGGTTGGCGGGTGGGTTCAACCCCCTTCACCAGGCTCTGTGCTGACAGCTTGGATCCTGGAGCCTGCTTTGGATTTAGTGTTTCCCTCTCTCCCTCTCCCTCTCCCTCCCCCACTTTTGTGCTTTCTCTCTCTCTCTTGAAAACAAATAAACAAATAAATGATTACATAAATGCATAGAACATTTTAAAAAAGAAAACAACAAAAATTCATTCACTTTAGTCCCCTGGAAATGCAATACCTCTGAAGACACAACCAACATTACAAGATTTTTTTTTATTTCAGCCAAGAGATATTGTGTATGTGTGTGTGAATGTGTGCTTTTTATGAATAATATAACATAATATAAATAATTTTCCTAACTTTTTGAGAAAAGTGATATCCTACATTACATCTTTCTCTGTTTCAGAGACATTTTTTCATGCCTCTCATTCACTTCTAAGCAACTTGTTATACTAGAATCAAACTCATTAAAATTAGCCAAATGAGAAAGATACATTTGTAAGGGTTCCTAACAGATTGCCGTATGTTATAGTCACAATGTATAAAATAATCTGTCCTTACTTTGTTCGTATTCTGAAAGGGTCCTTTTGTTCCACTATTGACTTTTCCTTTCCACAGTTGAGTTTGTTATACTAAATTGCAACAGAAAATAGAGACATCAAACAGAGAGAGGATGATAAGAATTTGCAGTTATTTGTTTACTGTTTCAAATTTGAGTTTTAAAATCAATACCCTTGTGAAAGATATTGCCATGCAGAGTGAATTTTTCAAATTGTTTCTTTATACTTGATAATTTACTAACATCAGTTTTGATATATGTTGCTTCCTCACATATATGCTCTTTATATCCCGGAAATATCAGGACCCCTAAATGAAAAGTAAGGATGGAATTAGTAGTGACCCCATAGTAAAACCCTCTTGAGATTTAAAAAGTGACTTGCAGATAGATAAGGTTATTTTAAAATATTTTTAAATACATGTATTCTGATAAGCTTTTAAATAGTTAAAATTCCTCAGAGTAACTATTCTGGGCATCACATGAGCAAATGTATTTCAGGATCCAGTGGTAGAAGGATGAGGCTGGTCTGTGGCTGGCGTCATGGCATAACACAAAATTATGCTCAACTGTTAAACAAGCTACTTAGCTCCAGCACAACTTTGTCATGTAGGAAAAAGGAAATGCAAGTCTTCCAACACTGTAGATTTTCTACAGAATTCAGAAATTCAGATTTGTATTGAAATACTCTGATTTTACATGTCTTTCAATTAGCTGATACTTAATGATGAGTGTTTCAAGATATATAAGATTTACATTCTACTCTCTTAGTAGATTCACATGACACTCCTATAAGTCAGGCAAAGAAAGCAACTGTGGACCAGGACGTATAATATCCAGTAGTTCAGCAATAATTCTTATGCCTAAATTCTGATAACATTTCTCCCATTTGATATATTAATTTTTTGTGATTGAATAAAGAGTCCTGATTTTCTCTACTTTGTCTGAAAAACTCAACAGGGATTTTTGTTGTTGTTCATTTGCCTTTGCAACAGGTGTTTTTTCCTTCATGCTCAATAGTTATTTCAATTAAACTGTCAGGATATGTTTCACGCTCACCCAAACCTGGCATCTTATAGCAGAGTGTGCACAACCTTTTACAAGAAGGGTGGAGAGTTCGCAATGAATGTACTAATGGTTTTATATAAAAGTCTTGTGATCTCTCTCTGCATAGCATTAAACAAAACCCTGGTAGGTTATTTTTATAAGAAAAATCAAGTCTTTGGTTCTAATTACACATAGATTTAAAACTCAGTTTCTACTAGGACTGAAAGTAAAGGACATTAAGTTTTGCTTTGTAAGCTCTTCCAGGAATGAATTGCATTGGCCTCATGAAATGCCTCCTCGTCATCATTTTCAAAGGCATTTAAGGGTTGTACTAGATCTAAATCATAACTTACATGTGCATTGATACTGGATAGTTGTATTAAGGGCCTGAGTCAGCACTGGCCATGACTGAGCAAGATCAGTTTATTTGGTGGCTTCCACCCAACTGGAAAAGGTTGCAGCTTTCACTATGACTGTGATAACCCACTCTGTCTTCTAGCCTGATTGAGAAGATTCTCTGAACTTATTATACCGCTGTGTCCTTGATTATAAATCTGATGTAATTTGTAAATTTAAAAACAATAATTGTAAAGTTTTCAATTTGGAGGCAGTTGAGAGATTATAGCCAAATCCTTTATTTTTAGGGCAGTGAGGCACACAGCAGGATGACTGCTACAGGTCAGAGAGCTTGTTAACAGCGAAGGGGGAGGTAGAACACAGGGCTTCAAAATGTAAGGCTCGTATTTGAACTCCTGTACTATGTTGCTAAGCGCTGCCAGGGTTTAGTATTCAGCCGTGCTAACATAAAAAGAAAGAAGAGGTGAGGTGTGAAGTCAGCCTTGGAAACAACACTGATATTCTTTGTGAAAAATATCCTACAAAATGCTTCACAGAGTCTATAATGTTTTCTCTTTTACTGGAAAACACCTGAGATAATCAATTAATTCCACAAAAAGGTAAAGTCACACAGATTTGAAACAACCATGACATTTCACAAGCAAGAATTATTTCCTAAAAGATACTTATTTTAATTAACCTTTTGACTCTCTTTTGCATTCAAGATATTCTTCTAGGTGACATAGGCAGAGATATTTACCATAATATGAAACTTAGAAATGATACGGTGCAAAATAATTCTTCCATAAAGTGTTATTTAGGATCAGGAGAAAGTGGTATCATCTCTGCTTAATATATCCAGAATAGATTTATGGAGATAATACATGTTATTTGTCATTAAACAAAAATAAACAGTTTTTAAAATGTTGTTTATTTATTTTTGAGAGAGAGAGAGAGAGAGAGAGAGAGAGAGAGACATAGCATGAGCAGGGGAGGGTCAGAGAAAGAGGGAGACACAGAATCCAAAGCAGGCTCCAGGCTCTGAGCTGTCAGCACAGAGCCCGACGTGGGGCTTGAATCCACGAACCATGAGATCATGACCTGAGGTGAAGTCAGACACCTAACCGACTGAGCCACCCAGGTGCCCCAAACAAACAGGTAGGAATGAAAGCATCATTTCCAATACAATATTAATGTATATTCCAGGCAGAGGGAGTGACAAAATGAAGGTATGGACCTACATCAAGGGGTGGACATACATCAAGAACATAGCAAAGAGAATTTGAGTAAAGAGGTAGTATATTTCAAAGGTAAAAGTTGAAGATAACCTTGATAAATAAAAAGAAATCTTGAATCTTATATTATTGCACTTAGGTGTTATAAATACAGGAATAAAGAACTGTAGAAGATGTTTAAACAGAGAAGTGATAATGATTAAAATAACTCTTTAGAAAGATCATGCTACTGATAGGATGGATTGCATAGGGATGGTCCTTCAAGGAAAGAAAAGTTTGAAGACCTGAATTTGGATGGAGCAGTGGAAATGTATGATACAGAAGCATGTGACTTTCTTGAAATAAAATCAACACATCTTTATAATTAATTCAATGGGGAAAGTGAACAATATATGCAAAATGTTACCACTGGGGCACCTGGGTGGCTTGGTTGGTTAAACATCCAAATATTGCAATCAGGTCATGGTTTCACGGTTTGTGAGTTCAAGCCCTGCTTGGGATTTTCTTACTCTGTCTCTCTCTCTCTCTTTGGTCCTCCCCTGCTGGCTTTCTCTCTCTCTTTCTTTCTCTCACTCTCTCTGTCTCTCTCAAACAAGTAAGTTTTTTTTTTTAAAGGTATCATTAAACATTATTTAAAATCACACCTTTAAAGAATATGATATAATAAACAAAGATAAGAAAATTAGTGAAGTGGAACAAATTTTGAAAGAAAGGTAGTGAGTTTTGTTTTGAATTCTCTAATTTTAAGAAAACCCACGTCTGGCCAGGTGAATTTTTATTGATAGATTTAGATCTGTGAACATGGCAGTCATCCTTCAAAATGTGATATTAGAAATCCAAGGGAATGCAAATCAGCAAAAAAGCAAGACTTTCAGGAATATATTCAGGAATATAGAGAATATAGAGAAATAGTGGCCCAAGCAAAAGAATAAGAGAAGATCTAGAAAGAATGTATGAGGCAAACCAGTGGGTACTAAATGATAAAAATAATCAAAGTGAAAAAAAGTCCTGGATGAAGTTGGAAAGATGAGTAACTGCTGTTTTCTTTAAACTCTGAACCGAAAGGAGACCTTAGAAGACAGAGAAACTCTGAATGTCGTACCACTGAATATAAAAACATTACATATATTTCTGATTTGACGAAAAATAGCCTGAGATTTAAAACAACCTGTCACACAGTGGGAGTGATATGTGCCAATTTAACACATTATGGCCTCATTTCATGTTGAAAAGCCTTTTTCTAGATTTTGTTGACTAGATTATATGATGCCTGTCAAACTAAGTCAATCACTGACACAGATAAATGTACATTACAAGTAAACACAGTATGTTTGATGTGTGAATGAAATGTCAAGGCAAGCCCCCTAGCTAATCCATAGCTTCTCCCAAACTAAGCACTTATTTATCTGATGAATCCCTATTAATGAGCAATACTTTTCATGCTAAAGTTACACCATATTAATTATTTTTTTTTAACACAGCAATGCATGTCTCCAAAAACTAAGACACAGCATTAGGAATTTCACACATTTTTTTTATCATTGATAAAATGACACATTTGGTTTCAAATGACACATTCATTTTCCCCATTATATTCTTTACTCTTCATTAGCATTACATGAGATAATTTTCCAAAATAATATTTATGAGCAGTACTTTCTAACAAGTATAAAGTATTCTTTTAAATAAATCTCACTTCAGAAATAAAGAATTTCATATTCCAATTGCTTGATTTTATTGAAGTGATGATAAGTTCATTTGAGAGAATAAAAAGCTATTATGATGATCTTACAAGAGTAAGATTATTCTACCATTATTTAACATTTAGTTGCAAAAATATTGAGAAGGTCGCTTTATGGAATATAAAACCCATTATTCACATCAGCAATAAATAAATGTGACCTGATTTTTAAAATATAAGACAAAGGATACTAAATAAAAAGTTATTGAAGAAAAGTTTACACATCCTTATATGCGCGGCACACACACACACACACACACACACACACACACTCCACCACTATCTTTCCCCTTATATCATTTGCATTATAGGCATTTTAGTTTTCCTGAAAAATATGAGCTTGGATTCTCATTTCCAACATTTAACTGAAAATATACTAAAACTTCTCTGCTACAATTCTCTTAAAATTATTGGAATATATGTATTTAAAATTAAGATGATGCAGTTAATGCAGTTTTACAGAATCATAACTTTCTTTTTAAAATTATGAATCAATAGAAATAAAAAAGCTTCAAAGACAGACTTTGAGTTGATTTTATCTACTAAGTTTATCCCTGGTTACAGGAGACTGGATTTCCCAAGTAAACAGGTCAAATGACAAAGCGAGGGCTATAAGCAGAAAAAAAAAATTAAACCGGGGCATCCAAGTGAAGCTAAAAGCACAAAATCCAAAAGCACAAAATCCTCATGAGTGGAGCTAGACAACAGGGAAAACATGCATGTCCAACGCTGGCTCTGGGAAGAGCAGTGAAAAAATTCTGTGAAAATTTTTAATCATGAATATCCATTTAGATTTGGGGTTAAAATCTACTTACATTTATGATTGGAAACTCCAAAGTAAAAAATCTGAAGAAATTTCTGATTGGTAAAATGTTTAACTCCATGACAAAAACAAAGGCAAAAAAAATTTAATTTAAGCCTCAGTATTGTCTTGATTAACAGACATGAAGTTTTAAAAAAGTTTATTGTGAATTCTTCCAATTGGCTTATTTTCCAATGTTTTGCCTTTCCGTATAGATTTAAATGATGTTTAAAATAAAACACACAGGCTGCTTGGATTTTGAGTAGGATTACAATAAATATAACAATATTGAATCTTAAAATCAATTAACATACTTTATAGCTTCAAATTTAGGTCCTTTTTGTTTTCTTTCATCAGGGCTTTCTAGTTTTCAGTATACAGCTTACACACACATATTGTTCGATTTGTGCTCAATATTTTATTTTTTGGAGCTTTTGTAAATAGTTTTTGCTTTATAAATTGGGTTCAATATTCACTGCCAGCATATAGAAATGTAATAGATTTTATTGTATTACCTTGCATTCTGCAACCTTGCAAAATTCACGTTTTATTGCAAATTCTTTGGATTTTCTGAGACAATGATTTCATCTGTGAAATTGAAACAGCTTTATTTCTTCCTTTTTAATGTGGATGCATTTTATTTCTCTTCATTGCCCTTTGCACTGGTTAAAACTTTGGATGCAATGCTAGATATCAGTCTTGTTCTAATCTAAGGGAGAAAGGATTCAACCTTTTAGTGTTTAAGTAGCATAATAGCTATAAGGTTTTTGTTGATGCCCTTTATTAAACAAAATTGTCCCATTCCACTTTCAGTTTGCTGAAAAATTTTACCATGAGTGAATATTGAATTTTACCAAATGCTTCTGATCTATTAAGATGACTATAGCATTTTTCTCTGTTAGCATGCTGGGAAATGCTAACATTCATGGAAAATGTTATCTTTCAAGGTTATTCTTTTTGTATGTTGCTAGAATGGGTATATTAACATTTTGTTTAAAACTTTAGAGTCTCAGTTCATGAGTATTTTGGCCCAATAGTTTTTATTTTTGATAGAAAGTATTCCCTTCTCTTCAATTTTTCTTTATTTCCTTCTCTTCAATTTTTCTGAATGTTTTCGTGTGAAAATACAGTACTATTCTTTCTTAAATATTTGAAAGTTTCTCCAATAAAATTATCTTGGCCTGAGGTTCTTTGATGAAAAGAATTTTACTAGGAATCTACTTTGTTTAGTAAATGTAGGGCTATTCAGTTTATCTATGTCTTCTGAGAAGTTTTCATAATTTGCATCTTTTGTGGAATTAGTCCATTTCAACTATTTGCTGAATTCATAGACACAGAATAGTTTGTGGAATTCTCTGTCTCTCTCCCTGTCTCTCTCTCTGTCTCTATCACTGAGTCTTTGTAGTGGGAAATTACTTTATTTCTTACACAGGATTCCTCTTTTCCATAATCCTATTTGCCCTAATATATGGCCCTTATGTTTTATTTTGATTCTAAGAGTGATGACAGACAAGATCAAGAAACCCTTCAGAGATAAAAATGATTAATTCTGCAACTATTCATGCAATCCGTGGAACACCTATTCCCTGAGTTAAGGAAAAAACTTCTTGGCAAGGGAGTGATGTCTAAGACCATTCAGGACTGTCCGTAGTAGAAACGTACAGCTGTGAAAAGAGTTGACCCAGGCAAACATACTGTTGATTAAAAAACAGGATTACACTCCAATAGGCTGTTCTTTGTTTCACATTTGAGGAATATAGCCACGTGGTATAAATGTTGAACCTGTAGCCACATAGTTGTTTTGAAGGACCAGGAGCTAGAACAGCTAGGTGTTTTCTTAACTATCATTTTTAATTTTTTGAAATATTTTATTTATTTTCTAGAGAGAGAGTGACAGTGCAAGCAGGGGAAAGACAGAGAGAGAGGGAGACACAGAATCTGAAGACAGGCTCCAGTTTCTGAGCTAGCTGTCAGCACAGAGCTGGACACAGGGCTCGAACTCAGGATGTGTCAGATCATGACCTGAGCCAAAGTTGGACACTTAACCTACTGAGCCACCTAGGTGCCCCAACTGTTTTCTCAACTTTATTGTGTGTATGTGAAGGAGTGAAGGTCAGGAGGGAGGAGGTGTAGATGTGAAAGTTTGGGGATTTTCAATGAAAAAGAATTTATCTTGTGTTTGATACTAAATGAGACTGTAAGAGTCATAGTTCTCCTTATGCCTATAAGCCATTTCCAAGTGAAATGTTCCAGATTTCTGGCTCTGATGCCTAAGAAAGGAGGCCCTTATAGTCCAGGGCTCTAAAGACTGCTTGTGATTCACTTTGCACATTATATAAACTTTCAGAGACGTGATGAAGGGGATGAAACTTCTGATGCTGGTTTCTACCTGGTGACAGCTTGATACCCTTGACCAAGGGATATTTTGGAATGCAGGACAGCAGCAGCCTGACTTCCACCTGGCATGGTTCTGTCCAGGAAGTGTGGGAGAGGTACACCTGGGTGATAATCTCCTGGTGCCCTGGCCCAGGATTCTGGAAGTCTTTGGTTTAGGATGAATCACCTGGTCATCTGGATATAAGATGTGGATCTTCACAGTGCTCTGAAGATCCTGCACATGTGCTAAGCTTCATCAACATCCAGGGCCACAAGGACCCAGATGTAAACTGCAAAGCGTTGTCTGACTTGCCCACTGGCTCTGTGATGGCGGCTGAAGCTTTGTGGATTTGCTCTGGCAGGGGGATGTGCACGAAGGTACTCTGCCATAGCATGGTCTGTATAATTTTGGCCACTTGTATAGGTTTGGTATTCATGAGTCAGGGCATGAGGTCAAGAAATTTGTCCACAAAGATGTCCCATAGGTGGGGCAAATAAGCGATCAGACACCTCTGAAAAAGTCCACATCATGTAAAAACTTTTCACATATCTTAAATAAAGGTCACCTCCTCAAGTAATCCATGCAGTCACGATAAACTGCAATGATTAGGCTTGCAGCCTCCTGTGATATATAATCACCATCGGTTTATCCTCCACACCACCGTACAGGAACTCCATTTTGTAGGTCTCTTCCTGGATCTGTTCTCCTGCTGTTAAGACCAAATAACTGTTTCAAATACAAAGGGATGGCCGCATTCCACAGCTTTCCTTGCGAGGCTACAGAGACAAATTAGGAGAGAACAGAACACAGAGGTTGCAAAGATTGGCATATCATTTGAGATTTATGTGCTTGTTTTGCTTTTTTTGTGCTATCTTTTATGTAATAATAAGTGGGGTATGCAGAAATACCCCCCTCAATAAAAAAGCCCACATCTTAATTCTATCTTAAACTAATTCACAGGGAAAAAATGACCAATGTGATTAAATTGGGCAAGGAGATTATTTTGGATTATCCAGGTAAGCCAAAAATCATCATAAATACCCTTGTAAGAGAAAGAGGAGGGCAAGAGAGTCAGAATTAAAGAAGGTGATATGATGGCAGAAGCAATGAGAGAGAAGGCAATATGCAAATGGAAGCAGATGTGAAAGGGATGCAGGTCCCAGTAGAAGATGGAAATGGCAAATAAGCAGATTCTTTCTTAGAGTCCCCAGAAGATATGTAATGTGCCTGGCACTGATTTGAAAATTTTCAACCTCCAGAAACAATTGGTTATTGTTTTTAGCTAATAAATTTATAGTGATTTGTTACAATAATTAACCAGTATCTTGTTATACCTTTAGTGCCTGTGTGGTCCATGTGATACCCCCTCTTGTATTTCATACATTGGTAATTGTGACTTCTCCACTTTCCCCTCCTACTTTGGCTTGTTCAGTTTGGTTAGAACTCAATTATATAGATTTATTTTTAAGAAACCATCTTTTAATTGCACTGATTTTCTATATTCTTTCTCTGTTTTAATTTAATTGATATCATTTCAACTATTTAACTGGTTCTTCCCACTTATTTAATGATTCAATCTTCTTTTTCTCTAGTTTCTTAAAATTTCTTACATTTTTGATTTGAGACATTTGTTCTTTTCTAGTCAATGCAACTGAGAGTCAAAAATTCCCTCTAAGCAATGCTTTAGCTGAATTCTAAACATTTTGATATTATACATTTTTCACTTTCATTCACTTAAAATATTCCTAACTTTGTTTGGGAATTCCTCTTTGACCCATGGGTTGTTTAGATGTGTTTTGCTTAAAATTTAATTGGGAATACTTCCATTATCTTTCCATTTTTGATGTTTAATTTAAACCTCTTATTATCACATAGAATATACAGTTCCTTACTTCAATTCCTTCAAGTTGCTATAAGTAATGTCCCAGAATAGGATTTATCTTGGGTAATTTTAGATTCACTTAAGAGTAATGCATATTTATCTGTTACTGTGGTGTGTTCTGTAAACATCAGTGAACAAACAATCAATTCAAAGAAAATCTCTCCTAAACATACCATAATAAAAGTGACACAAACATAAAGAAAAAAAAACTTTAAAGTAGTTGGGGAAAAAGAACACAGTGCATAACACATGGGAATGGTGATTCAAGTGACTGTGGTTCCTCGTCAGAAATGCTAAATAACAAAACTATGGAACAACGTTTTAAAAGATAAAAATGAAAACACAGAATTCTATGCCTAATATAAATATCCTTCGTGTATGAATGACATTGTTGGATAATATAAAGACTTAATAAGTTTATGAGATATACCATGTTTATGGATTGGAAGACTCAATCTGCCTTATGATGGCAATACTCTCTTAATTGACCAATACTTTCAAATATCAATCAAAATTATAGCAGGCTTTTTTGATAGAGACTTTCGAGATTTTCCTGAAATGTATGCAAAAATGAAAAAAAATTAGAGAATAACTAAAGCAGTTTTAAAAATAAAGACAAAGTAGAAATATTCACTATATCAGATTTAAGCCTTCACTTTAAGTATGCATAAATTAAAAAACACTTTAATAATGGTGAAAAGACAGACAGATTTGTAGATCAATGTAATAGAATACATACCCACAAATAGGTGGCAAGGCAATCCAATGGGGAAAGAAAGCCTTTTAACAAATGGTTCAAGGTTAACTGGGTGTACTTGTAAAAATAATTGAGCATTTACCTTAATTTCACACCATAATCATCCTATTTATATTAAAAATAGTTTTAACTAGAGCATAATTCATAACTTGAATTGGAACTAAAATAAACCCTTAATATATTAAAATATTTTAAAATATTAAAATATTTTCTTGCAATTTGGTTATTTCTGGAACAGAGATAGTAATTGTTTTCATATATCAATCACATATTCTGCAGCCTTTCTTATTGGTATAAATATTATGTCTGCTTATTTTCTTCTATTTTTAGCTAAAATATGTATCAGCTCTAAATAATGATAAATGTTTGTTCCCTTACAAACTACACTGTAGCTCTCTTTTCATGCTATTGTTATATTTTTGACAAAATATTCTAATATGGTATTCAATAAGAAAAGAATTTTGATTATTGTTATAGGCACCCTTGCCTTATTAAATGTCTTCTTCTATTTTTTTGTTTTAATAAAGCAAAAGTTTTAGCATTAATTACAAATTCATTACAGATTTTGGCAAAAAAAGCCAAAATCATGTTATGAAAGTTCATCTTTATCCTCTTTTTCTAATACACGTAATACAGATATTGAACATTAAAAATGCTTTTTTGCATCTATTGAGATGATAATCAGTGTTTCCTTTAGTCTTTTGGTGTAATGCCTTATGTTAATGGATAGTCTACATTGAATTATATTTGCTTTCTTTGGATAAATTGCTTTCTTTGGATAAATCTAATTCTTACCTAGTTCTTTTCTGAAATTTGTTTACATCAATGTTTCTGTACTATATGGGCTTTTTTCCTTTTCCATTACTATGCTTATCCATGTTTGATCCTGAAATTACATATGTTATATATTCTTCTGATTTGCATTAATACCTCTTCCCCACATTCTTTTTTCTTTTTTTCTTTCTTTTTTAAATGTTTTATTTATTTATTATTTTGAGTGAGAGAGGGAGGGAGTATGAGCAGAGAAGGGAAAGAGAGAGAGAGAGAGAGAGAGAGAGAGAGAGAGAGAGAGAGAATCCCAAGCAGGCTCCATGCTATCAGCACAGAGCCCCATGCAGGGCTCATATCCACCATCCCTGAGATCGTTACCTGAGCCAAAATCGAGTCAGATCCTTAACACACTGAGCCACATAAGAGCCTCTTTTTCTTTCTTTCTTTCTTTTTTTAATAGAGCTACTTTAGTTTCTAAAGCAAAGGAGTGGCATTTTATAAAGATTATTAATATATCAAAGTCCAGAATGAATTCAAAGACAATTATGCCACTAGAGTCAGGAAAGGTGGTAAAAAGGGAAGGGTTTTGGTTTTTGCTGTTATTTTGTTACCAAACTCATAGGTTCTTCCTCTGAGGTGTGGAAGACTTAGCAGAAGATAGAAAGCAGAGGAGACCCCAAAAAGCTGTGAAGAAAAAGTGAAAAGGAAGAGGATGCACACAGGGTATTAGCCAGGGTGAAAGAGAAACAAAAGTAAGGAAACCCTCTTAAAGCTATACCTTTTGACCATTGTGCTCACATGTCCCTGGTGCCTTTTTGAGAACCAGCCCAGAGTCCCCCACCCTTCTCAAGTGGTCTTTGTCCTGCATATCCAACCTCAAGAGGATGATGTCTCTGACTCTCCCAAGACTGAATCCTGAACTTGTTGCCACTTTTGAGTTTTTACCAATCACCTAGAAACACCGTTCTGTCTATCACTGTGCCTCTCTTCCGTTGCCACTGTCTCACAGAAATGGTGGTCACAGAAAAGGCAAGCTTGGGTATGAAGTAGGATGGCCCTTTGAGACTCTCTAGCTAGTGATCCCTAGAGGATCTCCTTTGGTCCTGACAATGTAACAGGAGTCGGGTGACTCTCGGAGGCCACTGGAAGTCCTCCAAGCTATTGTGCGACAAGGACTGTCTAGGGGAGATCATGAAAATTTGTTTCTAGAGCAGTAGGTTCTTTAGCTACTCATATGATTCACCAAAAAACCAAATAGCAAAACAGTATTTGACAGTAAATGACAATTTATTCAATGGTTAGACAATGAAGAAGGGAAGCTCTTGTTTTAAAGACACCTTCTCCCCAATTAGGTCTCATGGTTTGGGTTTTTCAGGATTAGAATAAAATTAAGGGTCTGGTAAGTAAGCTGGCCCTGGGTTTTTTCAGGAAAAGGGAACGGGGTTTCTTGGTATCAGTGCCATCTCTTTCCTTCCTTTAAAGAGTTCAGTCTGTTCTGTCAATGTTCTGGTAGATGTACTTTTTGTCATTACCACTAGATGACTGGGATCCCAAGGTCACCTGGAGGGTTAGCAGGGTGTCTGAACTGAAATAAACCTGTGATAACTGGGTCATTGGGCTTGTTTGGAGCTCATGACTTGGAGGAGCTTAGTTTCTGTTGGCAAACAGTACCTGTAAGCAGGGCTGGAAGACTGGGTTACCCTAGCTTGTTAGCAAGGTCTGGTGACAGTTGTTTTATGTGTGTTTCCATTTTGGTAATTTGAGTTTATTTTTTTAAGTTTATTTATTTATTTTTGAAACAGAATGAATGAAGGTGGGGCAGAGTCACAGAGAAAGGAGAGAGAGAATCCCCAGCAGGTTTAGTGTTGTGAACACAGAGTCTGATGTGGGGCCCAATCCCACATTCATGAAATCATGACCGATGCCAAAATCAAGAGCTGGATGTTCAACCAACCAAGACACCCAAGTGCCCTAGGTAATTTGATTTTGAATAATGAGTGAGCAGAAACAGATAAAATTTAAATGTTGTCATAAGGCAACATGAGATTTATATACTGTAGTGTCCATTAGGTATGTGGGGCAAGAACTAATGAAGTATGGGAACCTCTATGGTAAAGTCATTGCTTGGAGAGAATAGGACAATATAATGGGCACAAAGATGATCATGATAACTTTGATATGCCTATAGAGACTGGTAGCCATTTAGAATTTATAAGTATAGAGTTCTGAGGAGAATTTAATTTTAGAGATTTCTATCTAAGAGGGCCTAGAGGTCATGGTTGTAGCCATGGGATGAAAATATTCAACTTTCAGTAAGCTACTCAAGAGAAAGCAAGAGTCCCATGAACTGAGCACACATTAAAGGAGGGCTATGCAAACTAAGATTCAGCCTTGCTTTTTTTGTTTGGTTTTGCCATAAGCATGTTATGTTACTTCATATTGAACTATATTCCAGACTCAATGCAGTGTCTCCAAATCTGAGGCCTCAAAATTAGGGAATTTAGAGAATCATTAAACTCTTTACATGTGAGTAATAACAGCTATTAGACTGCAGTCTGCCCTACATACTCACCCCCTTGGATTTCAGGCTACAAAAGGGGTACCTTAATAGACTGATTGAGCACCAGTGCTATATAGGCTTTTCTTTTGAAGCCTTGATATGTAATTTTAAACAAAAGTAGATTTGGAAGGTAGGAAGATGTGGGGGCTGCCAGAAGAACAAAGATCAGCCGCTTGCAGGCAGGGCAGTGTCGGCCCCTCAGGCGCTGTGCTAAAACTTCAGTTTGGTTCCTCCTTTACCCTAGCCTTTCTCACTTGACCCTGTTTCTTAGCAACCGACCTACTCAGCTGCCTTGTTTCCCGCCTTCTACCCTTTATAAGATGTATGTGTTCTCTCAATAAAGGAGACTTGATCAGAGACTTTGTCTTGCCTCCAATCTCTGTGCCCCCTGCCCCCCAAGTCTCACTCCCTCCCTCAGGACCTGTATCAGCTGACCTGCTGGATGGGTCATGAAGGACTACAGTATAAAGGAAATATAAATGCATGATCTTGGTTAGGGTTCTCTGCATTTTTGTAGCCTACCAGCTGCCCTTCCTAGGACTGTGGTGTTAGCAGGAAAGCAGAGTTGAACTTGAGCAAGGCTCAAGTGAAAGCCTGTCTTAAAGGGCTTAACACCTTGCTATATAAGGAGAACACAGTGCCCATCTTTCCAGAAATGTATCCAAGCAATCCTTGTTTTCCTGCAAGTGAACATTAACGCTTCTTTTCTTCAGATTTCACCTACAAAAAGAGTGTCGTGTTAAGTCCCTTTCATTCCCCAATGTGGCTGCTATGGAAACAAGTTCTGATGCACAACAGGGAGGGGAAACTAGCTGCACTGTGCTTAAACAAAGAGGAGACATTTTCACAAGATTTCCAATTTTATTGTGGAGCCAATAAAAAAGCAACGGGAAGTACACTGCACAGCAAATCTAAGAAAGAGATTGCTAATTCAGCTTTACCAGTTATACTTTCTCAAGGCCCATGATTGAAAGGGAGCTTCAGGGTACTAGCAGAGAAGTCAGATTTGTTAGGAGCCTGAGAGGCTTGTAAATTGTTTGCTTTTGCAAACTGCTTTCACCCTTATAGGTTAAGAGGGGAAGAATTAATGCCTTTGAGTGATGGAATAAATGCTCCCCTAGTGGCTTGGAAGAAAAGATTTTCCTCCCTAAACTTCTATGATTACACAGAAAGGGATAATTGGCTTTGCACAAGTAGTTTTGCCGTGAAAAGTTACAAGAATACTGAGTACAGCACTGTGTCTCCTGTTATGGTCACATGACCCCAGTGCTGTCTTGCACGTACTCTGCTGGAGCTGTATAATTGGGAGCTTAACACACACGTTTATCAGGTTTATATTTAAAAGACTAGGTCGAAATATACCGTGGGCAGCAGAAGTTATATGTATGTTCTCATATGAGAGGTTTTCTCAAAATCCAAGCATATTTTGAAAAAAGTCTCAGAATCTATTTCCCTAGGATATCACAGCCTCAGTTTAAATCTAGTCACATTAATATTTATAAACCATGTTTCCAAGGTTTTCATCCCCTTCTGATATAATGGGATCTCTAGCCTCAAGCAATGTTTTACGTATGTTAATAAACAATGCCTATAGACTCCCACAAAGTCTACTCCTACCCGGGGCTACTTTCCAGTTGTCCCTGATAAAGATTTACTGCCGATATCTCTGGGCTGAGTTTGGTGCTCAGAATCTAAGGTGCTTCGAACCTGGTTTTACTAATGACTGCTGACAGACACCAGTGACTCCCAGCAAGTCAAAGTGAAACTTAAAAGCCTGTGAGAAACTTGTATTGCAGAAGCCCTTCATGATCCGTAGACAAGTGGGGGCAATGTTTCTCTCCTGGGTTATAGTTATACACTAATACATGATGAAGTTGCAGGGAAGCACTTCTACAGACTCAGTACGTAACCTGCACTCTTTCTGAATCCTCCTGTATATAATCTTATTTAATCCTCAGAACAGCTCTATGATGCAGGCTTTTTTGTTTTTTAATGACTTTACCTAGCTAGCTAGCTATTTATTTAAAAATTTTATTTATTTATTTTAGAGAGAAAGACAATGAGAAAGCTGGGGAGAGACAGAGACTGGGAGTGAGAGGGAGACACAGAATCCAAAGCAGGTTCTAGGCTCTGAGGTGTCAGTGCAGAGCCCAACGTGGAGCTCAAACCCACAAACAGTGAGATAAGGATTTGAGCCAAGTCTGAAGCTTAAGCCACCCAGGTGCCCCACCCTGATGCAGGATTTTAGGTAGTGGGGGTGTGGAGTTCAGAGAGAGGAGATGTGATCCTGACTCTTAAGACTCTCCTTTCTGCTTTCTCTCAAATGTCCTAGGTGTGAGTTCTCTCCCCTCTGGGGATGGAAATGTAATATCTGCTAGCGTTGCTCAACTTGGAATTTCTCTGATCTGCTCTAACCCCACATGCCTGCTCTGGAGTACCTCTCACAGGGTCTCATCTTCAGCATGTATAGCTCAACTTTCAGCCAAGGATTATTGAGAGAACCCCCCCATGTCAGGCTCTGTGCTGACAGCTCAGAGCCTGGACCCTGCTTAGGATTCTGTGTCTCCCTCTCTCTTTGCCCTTCCTCTGCTCACAGTCTATCTCTGTCTCTGTCTCTCTTTCAAAACTGAACAAATATTTTTAAATTTTTAAATATATAAAAGGTGGTAGAAAGAAAAACTCAGTAAAATATTTTAATTTTTTAAATTTCAGTTAAGCATTTTGTTGATAAAGGTCCATCAAGAAGCTATAATTAAGATCTTTAATTAATATTTCTATGAAGTGTCAGTATCAGTTTCTTTACATATTCCTAACAAATTTCCTCTTCCAGCACAAAGCAGATCTGTATCCTAGAAACTGGGAGGAGGGAGCATCATGGTATTTCATTCAACCTGCCTAATTATATTAAACCTTAAGTTAAATGAAGTGATTTTTATGCTCAGTACTTTCCAGTAGCTTATTATATCACTTTTAGGGAAAGGCAAAGCCCTCCAAGTAGCCTGCAAATCTCTATACACACATTTTTCCTTTAGGCATTGCAGAACTTTTTGGCATAATTGCAATATTCTCCATCTTCAGTAGGTACTAGTTTGTGTATGGTTTCATATGTTAAATTCAGCAAAATTTTTTTTTCAAAACACATTTATTCATATACCTTAAATTAATATGTTTTATTATATAAGTTATATCTTAATAAAATTGAGTAGACAAAATAGAGGAAGGTTGAGGAGCCCAACAAGCTCAAATACAATTTATTTGCCATTCACAGCAAAAGGTAAAACTTGCCTTTTTATTCAGAGATTTTTGAATACCAAGGAAAGAGATATATATCAACTTATAAATGGCATCGTGGATAGTCTGGAAATTGTTAAGAATTTATACAGAATAAAACTAAAGTCACATAGTGACAAACTATTTGAATTTGTTGTTTAATACTTTGATTTTTTTCAGTGCTTTTATTCATGATTGCAATAATTCTGAATCTATGCTATGTTCTACTCTTATCTCCTTAATTTTAGAATTTTTATATCATTCGCAATTAACAGGAGAACACAACTCTTGAAAACTCTGAAAGACCCTCACTTGCTGCCAGCTCTCCAAAATGCAGTCCAGATTGCAATCTGACCACTCAAAAATTATTGAGACCCACTTAATCATGAGTACTCATGACTACTCTTCTCCCATTACAGCCACTGGTTATTATCAGATATTAATCTGAAGCATTGTAACCATCTCTCAGTTAATAGTAATATGAAGTTCTGACTTGAGTCTAATGCAAATTCTTTGCTGTAGTCTGTTTAAAAAGTCAATCTTATCCTTGGATTTTTGTCTGGAAGTTATCCCCCAAAATCAGAGCTTAATATTACCCGAGAGTAAAAGGAAATCCTGGTACTAGCAAGTATAATAGTGAGGAAAGGATTCAGAGAAAACATATACTTACTTTTTTTTCTCTATATTTCTAGAACAGTAGAACAGTACATCTATAACATTTTCAGTTACGATATCTCATTTGATTCATCTACATACTAGAAAAAGTTTATAACAGGATTTGATTACTACTATATGGTTTCATTTTTACCAAAGAATTTTAAAACTTCTAAAATAAATCTTTAAATTCTTAATGTATTTTTCTTAACATCAATTTCTACACATGTTTTATAAACACACAATTAAGTTCTTATTTGAAAAATAGTGCATTTCATAGTGTATTCTGATATTTGTTTTGCTAGAAAAAATCCATCTTATACATGGTGTAAACCAGGTAAATGATGAGTTACTGCTAAATTGATTTATTTAAGAGATCTTGTCTAGTTATAAATGATTGATCCCTTGGGTTTCCAGTGATTAATATGTCTAATTATTGAGTGATTATTTGAAAAATCACATTTGTTTTTCTTTGATAGGGAAAAGATAGGAAGAGAAAGGAAGTTTTCTAGAGGAGAAAAAACGAGGGAGATAGTTTTGAGATCCTTGAGTCCATAAAGATGGAATAAAAAATCCATTTATGGTTTTTTGTTTGGTTTCACAATTGTTGTGCTACCCAAGTACAATAAAGGAAAGAAGCCACTTTTCTAAGGCAGACATACTTCAATTGTGTGTCAACAGGCTTCTGTAAAATTGGAACCTCATCTTGGAATTACTATTCCCAATGACACTGATGTTTAAGGCATGTCTACCTTACCTCAGAAACCGTTCTAGAAGAAGGTAGGCATATAGTGAGAAAAATAAGTCAGCCACCATCAGGAAGACTTACATTCTTCCCGGAGATTTATATAAATGGTAGCAAGTAACAGATCTGAAATGAGAACCAAGGTCTTCCAATTTCTAGCCTCTTTCCCAGCCTATTCTACAGTCATATAGTGAAAGCCTCTATTAACACATGAAGGCATTTCTAAAGCGTGGAGATTCAGAAATACCATTAATTCAAGCAATTAAGGTAGTCAGTGTGGCTCAGTCAATCAATTCTCCTCATTTCTGCTCCAATATCAGGGTTCCTGGGATCAACACTCACAGTAGGCACTGCACTGACAGCAGGGAGCCTGCTTGGAATTCTCCCTCTCCTTCTCTCTGCCCCTTCTCCACCTCTCAAAAATAAATAAATAAACATAAAAAGAAGAAGTTGGTCTGCCACAACTCCTTTTTCTTTCCCACTAATTGTTAAATGAGTAGTCTTCTATTAAATGTTTATTCCATAATATAAAAAATAACATATCACTGAAAACAGTTTGGTATGAATAGATGGAACAAATATATAAATACCTTAATGAATTATTTGATATGTGCATATTTCTTAGAATACCATCTCTACCTAGAGTCCATACTTAATAAATTAAACTGAATTAGAAGTTTTCTGAATCTAAAATGCTATGATTTAATATCCACAAAACCAGTATTGAGAAAGAATTGCTAATCCAAATGTAATTAAAGCTTCCTGCAATTCCATTAGTATAGTATTAATTAATAAGCTTTATGTATTCAGGGCAGTTTTGGTTAACAGAAGAAAGGACAGATCCTATATGCTCCCTGTTCTCACACATGTACAACCGCCCCTACTATCAATACCTCAACCCACTGTGGTACATTTATAATTGATGGGCTTACAATAACACATCATCACTCAAAAGTCCATAATTTACATTATATTTCACTCTTGTATATTCTATGGTTTTGACAAATGTATAATTACATATGTCTACTGTTTTGTGGAACTGCCTTAAAAATCCTCTCTGCTCTGGATATAATTAAGTCTAGATATAATTAAAGCTTCATTGCAATTCCATTAATAAACTTCATGAATCACACTGTAAGAATATCTTAAGTTTATCTCATACATTGGCACTGAAATAGTGAAGTCTTTAATGTTTGAGCCCCAGTATTCAAAAAATTATGCAAGAGCTTGATAATCCTAATTAATCTGTGTTATCTTCTATCGTATAATAATAGTGCTATGTAGATGTTGAATATCAGAAGGTGAAATCAGTTCACTAGTTTTAACACATTAGCTATGCATTTCACATTTTCAGCTATAGATGCTTGAATACCACCAAAATGAATAGCTATCATGTGTTGCTCACATAAAATGTTTTTAACCCTCAAAATTGTGTCAGGTATTCTATAAGCATTTTCTCTGGCTTTCTAAGAAATTATATTCAATACATTCCAATTAACTGATACATTAAAATAGCTTGGAGTTTGCTAATTTTGAAGATCACAGAGGTCCAGTAGCTTGCCCACAGCTCCTAAGCCATTTGATTGTACCCTGGCTATAAGCTGAACAATGTTACAGCTTATCTACAAGTCAATAATTCTAAGTCACCCTTAATTCTTCTTGTGATTATATTAGTAAATAAACTCTCAGGAAACAGGAATATCTGTAAGTAAAATAAAAGTCTCTAGTATTTTCTCACCAATTTCTTTCCTGTTCCCCACTCTGATCTTTCCTGTATTTTATTACTCATTGCCATTAAATTTAATCTAAGGATACTAAATATACTTAGGATATTATAATATTATAGTCTAATGAGAGTTAGATCATTAACTCACAGTCTAGAAACATGGCCTAAGTATACCCACATGGATAATGAGAATCTTGAGAATCTGGGGCTCTGATATCTTTTATAGTAGAAGTGTGCTATTCATAAAGGTTGGTTCTAGCATCAGATTGCCTGTGTTCACTTATTAGTTTCATCGCTTGACTGTTTTTTAAGTGGGTAAATTATTTCCATCCTCTTTGATTCATTTTTCTCATCAGTATGAGGACATGACCAAAATAGTGCATATGTTATGAATTCTCTGGGCATAAAATTAGTTAACATACATAAAACTCTACCTGTCATATCATTGTATAAACTATAGCTAATATTATTAATTTACTCAAAAGTTAAGAGAAAGCATAGTTTGTTGTTCTGCAAGTTTCACGAATTCATTATGGAATTAGAGCTTAATTTATTATTTGTAAGTTGAATATAAGGCTCTGAATATCTTCTGAAGTTCAGGTTACAATTAAATTGCTAATTACAGAGCATTGCAAAAGGTGTACTGTGTGAAGTCTTCTATTATCAATTCTATTCTGGATTTTTAATGTCAGCTACAATCCCTCTAAAAGAGTTGAAGTCAGCCTTTATTTTAAAAGCACGTTAAACATTTCACTGAAATAATTTAATGTATGGGTATTAATGGAATTCTCATGATACAGAAGAATAAATGGGCTGTTAAAAATATTGAAAGAATTAGGGGCAGTGGATTTAAAATGCCCTCTTCAACTTTCCTCAGATATTATAAATGTAACCATTAATGTGCAGTTTCTTACTAAAGTTCAGCATACTTGAAAGATCTTTTTTTTTCTTTTATGACTTAGAAATGGTGGTTAAAATATGTTAAAAAAATAAGCCTAGGTTTTTTTTATATATGAAAGCACTCTGAAATAATAACTGAGACAATTTTTCCAGTAGCTCTAAATTACCTATTTAATTTAAGACAAGAAGAAACTGGCATACAGAACTGGTGTAGAAGTGTTAGTAAATGTTAGAGTCGGTTTTGGAAGTCTTTCCAGTATATAATTAGTAAGTATTTATACATTAGGTTGCTTTGGGAGAATATAATACCTTAGAACTCTACTCATAATAACAACCACCACTTATTAGATATATACTGTATGCGAGACTACAAAATGTTACATTTTAATCTTACCTAATATCTTTTTCTATTAAAATGTTTTTAATTTATTTTTTGAGAGAGAGAGAGAGAGAGAGAGCAGTGGAGGGTCAGAGAGAGAGGGAGATACAGAATCCAAAGACAGGCTCCAGGCTCTGAGCTAGCTGTCAGCACAGAGCCCAACGCAGGGCTTGAACTCACAAACCGTGGGATCATGACCTGAGCTGAAGTTGGACCCTTAACCGACTGAGCTACCCAGGCGCCCCCTATCTAATATTTCAATAACGAGGGCTATGTTGTCCTATCTAAATTCTGCTCAGCTTCAAAATACTAGGAATTAAATTTCAGTAAATTCACTTGTATAAATACTTCTGACCTAGGGTCTGAAATGAGAAATTTGTCTGAGATATCACAAGTAGGAAAGACACACTATATTCTCTAGAGATTGCTATCTCTTCCTGGGAAGATACAGGATTCAATATAGCTTTAAGTTGAGATTTATGAGAACAACCTTCATCCTAGCTGTAGGCTGAGACTATGTAGAGAAGCTTTGCCAAAGAGAATGAAACGTGTCATGGGTCTGGGCTGAGCTCCTTAGGTTCATCTCTCTGTGCTTCTGACTGACCTCAGTGATGGTGGCTTCCCTGACCTTCAGTTCCTCAGCCTTTCTACACTTGTTTAAGCTTTTAAAACCCTTCTTAAAAAATGAAAACCCTCTCACAAGCATAAATGAACGGTTGCACGCAAAGAACTCACATCTTTTCAAGCTTCAGTAGTAAATATTCTGCTACTATGTATTAAATACTGCATGCTTTGCCCAAGCTAAGATGAAACCACATCATGAATCAATTAGCATTTTGCATTTTCCTTGTTGGGGTGTTTGCTTATTTAATACATTCCATCAAGGACAGAAATTACATGCTGTTTTTTTTTTCCCCGCATAGGAAGTGTGTCTT
>NC_043701.1:128164083-128173281 GCF_006229205.1 Suricata suricatta
AAGAAGGCTGTGTTGTAGCTTATGAACAAGTAATAAATTGTATCATTTATCTTGAATGTATCATAGATAAGCTGCTATATAACGATCGCCACTTCAGATAGCTGTGAAATTAGGTGATTAACTAGTTGTTACTTAACCTTCTCATTTCTGTATACGTCTAATTACATGAAATAGAAGTTGGGTTTTTGATTTTTTACTTTGCTTTTCTGTTTGGAGTGTCATTTTAACTACTATATTGTAAATGATGGAAAATAATTGCATATGTCAAAAAAAATGAAACCTTATAAAGTAAAAAAATAAAATAAAATAAAATTTCAAAATAAATAAATAAATAAATAAAACCCTTCTTACTGGTAACATACATGGATTCTAGTTTCTTTTCCATTTTTAAATTGTTTTATTAAGTTTTTATATTTTAATTCCAGTATAGTTAACATATGGTACAAAATATAGTGATTCAACAATTCTATACATTACTCAGTACTCCCCATGATAAGTGCACTCCTTAGTCCCCATCACCTATTTCACTCATCCCCACCACTCACCTCCCTTCTGCTAACCATTCAACCATTCTCTAGAGCTAAAAGTCTGTTTCTTAGTTTATCTCTCTCCTTCTCTCTTTTTTTCCATTTCTCATTTGTTTTGTTTCTTAAATTCCATGTATAAGTGAGATCATATGGCATTTACCTTTCTCTGACTTATATGGTCAGAGAAATTATGTGGTCTGACTTCATCCATGTTATTGTAAATGGCAAGATTTCACTCCTCTTTATGGCTGAAAAATATTACATTGTATATATATACTACATCTGTTTTATGCATTTATCTATCATAGACACAGGCTCTTTCCATAATTTGGCTAATATAAATAATGCTGCTACACACATAGGGGTGCTGATATTCCTTGTAATTAGCCATTCTGTATTTTGGGGATAAGAACCTAGTAGTGTGGTTGCTGGATTATAGACTAGTGTTATTTTTAACTTTTTGAGAAACCTCCATACTGTCTTCCATAGTAGCTGCAACAGTTTGCATTCCCACAGCAATGTACAAGTGTTTTTTTCTTTAGTTTCTCACCAACACTTGTTGTTTCTTGTGGCTTTGATTTTAGATATTCTGACAGGTGTGAAGTGATATCTCATTTCAGTTTTGATTTGCATTTCCCAACCAATCAGTGATATTGAGCATCTTTTCATGTGTCTGTTGTCCATCTATATGTCTTCTTTGGAGATATTGTTGGTTCATGTCTTCTGCCCATTTTTAATTAGACTATTTGCTTTTTGGGTGTTGCGTTGTATAAGGTCTTTTCTATATTTGGGATACTAACACTTTATTAGATATGTCATTTGCAAATATCTTCTATTGAGCAGGTGGCCTTCTAGTTTTGTTGACTGTTTCCTTTGCTATGCAGAAGCTTTTTACTTCGATAGAGTCCCAGTAGCTTATTTTTCTTTTATTTATTTTGCTTTAGAAAATATCTAGAAAAATGCTACTATGGGTGATAACAAAGAAATTACGCCTGTGTTATCTTCAAGGATTTAATGGTTCTATGTCTCATGTTTAGGTCTTAAATCTATTTTGAATTTATGCCTGTAAGAAAGTGGTCCAGTTTCACTCTTACATATATCTGTCCAGTTATCCAAACATCTTTTGTTGAAAAGACTCACTTTTCCCCATTGCATATTTTTTCTTCCTTTGTCAAAGATTAATTGACCATAAAATTGTGAGTTTATTTCTAAGTTTTCTATTCTGTTCATTCGTGATGGTGGGTGGCTTTCCTGATCTGTATTTCCTCAGCTGTTCCAACAATTGTTTAAGCTTTTGAATCCCTACTACTGTGACATAGGTGGCTTCTGTTTTCTTGACTGAAGCTTGACACAAACATGATGAAATAGGTATGATTATCCTCTTTTAACAAATCAGAGATGTTAAGTTCTAAATGGTTAGATAACATGTCCAAAAAGCACATAGCTAATATATACCTACAGTGACATGTGCTTCTAATTTATTAAAGGATGATCGTGTCCAAAGAACACTTCAGTCATTACACTCTGTGGTTGATTCTAATAGTGATGTGTCTTATACTAAATTCATCTATATTGCATTTATAATTTTTAAAAAGGCTATATATGGCAGCCCCATAACTAATATAAATTTGAGAAGCAATCGATTCTATATCTAATATACGGACAGCTTAAGAAAGAAGCTTATTATGCAAACAGAATGCATGCTTAGTTTTGTAATTCAAATTTTCCAAGGCTGAACCAAACTTAAATGTCTAACATGCCCTGAGTGTCTTGACATCAATACATGAAGACTCTTTCATCACAGAGCCACCAAAACAGGGAACATTGTGACCAGGCATATGAAGAACTTTGCACAAAGGAGATAAAGAACAACAGCTTATCTCCTCTAGGAGGGTAATATAGAATGAATAAGAGTGTGTTAACAAAGTAAGACTCAAAGAACACAGTTTTATGAAAGAAGCAACTCACTAACTCTTGAATTGGTATGTCTGAGATGCCTTACCCTTCCAAGACTTAACCCAATTGTTTTCTCTTCTTGGAAACTTCTGGGAGAAGTTCTTACCTCTCTCAGGCTAAGTTTAATGAACCTTCTTCGAGTTCCATTGTGACCTTACACATGTTTTATCACAACAATTTCAAACTTCTCTGCCCTTTATACAGGTGGAAAGAGGCGTTATCTCTGAAAAAGACAGTATTTAATAGATGCCATAACAGTCATTCATAAGATAACATTATATTATTTCCCACTCAGAATTTTGAAAAATGGTACCAGAGCCAACACAGAGAAAACTGTAGCTATGAGTGATGTACTTATTATTCAGAGCTGAAAAAATATTAATCCATAAAGAGAAAAGACCATCTTCTGCCTTTTGGATAAGCTCTTACTGGAGAGGTCCACATACACAAGTTGCAGAGGCCCTAAGATGTCCCTTGAAATAGTAGGGCCAAAGAAAGCCATCTGAGCATAAAAAGAATAAAAGGAAGTATAAACAAACAAACAAACAAAAAGACATCTAGAGACCCTGAATGGCCTCTATCAGCCACCTAGTTCTGCATGAGTTAACCTGATGTGCCAGGAGGGGGATTGTGAGGGAGTTGGAGATTAGGATGAGACAAACCCACCAGTGTAATATGGAAAAATTGAAATATAGGAAATTCCAAGTTGAGATTCAAGCCAAAGAGATTTGATTTCCCACAGACAAATGTAGGATGGGAAACAAAGTTACCTGTGAATATATTGCATATTTAGAACTGTTTTATGCTGCAAAACATTTTAAGGATAGTTTTATTGATATGTACTTTAAAAATCTTACAGTTCACCTATTTAAAGTACACAGTTCAGTTGGTATATTCACTGAGTTGTGCAACTATCACTGCAATCAATTTTAAAAATTGCTGCCCCTCCAAAAAACCTATACCCTTTATCAGTCACTCCATTTTCCCCCTCAACCTCCACCACCATCACTGCCACCACCATGCCCTAGGCATCATCTAACTTTAACCTAGTTTAGGGGCACCTGTGTGGCTCAGTCATTTGAGCATCTGACTCTTGATTTCGGTTCAGGTTATGAGCCCAGCATTGTGGGATCAAGTCCTATGTCGAGTTCCACACTGAGCTTGGAGCCTGCTTAAGATTCTTTCTTTTTATTACCTTTTATAATTTAATATATATCATAACTATCATCTCAGGTCAATATATATGACTGACTAGCTTCATAAGTCCTTCGATATTTTTATAATAAACAATGAATAAATTATACTTTTTCAAATAGTCTACTATGGATTCATAAAGATAGTTTCCTATGTTTTCTTCTAAAATAATTATTGCTTGGCATTCAGATGTAATTTATAACATTTGGAATTGAAATTTATATAATGAGCATTAGAGAAATGATACTTTTCACATGAGTATATAAATGTCTCTGAATCATTACTTGAAAAAACTATAGATTACTCATTGGTCTGTAGTATAAACTGTAATAAATCTGTTGCTTTGATCTTTTAATTGTTTTATTATATTTTTATAGTTTTATTTTTTGAACTCATGTTTATTTTTTGTTAAATTTATTTCTAAGTACTTGATATTTTTCATATTATTATAAATTATATCTCTTACTTTGTAGTTCACTTTGAATGTTACATTCTTAATCAGAAACTCTGATCAACTTTCCAATTAATTTTAAAATTTAATCTTTAGACTCCACTGAACTTTCAAGCAAATACGATCCTATCATTACATTGGGAGACTTTGGATTCCCAATCCCTATAGTTTTAATTTATTTCAATGCTTTACAACATTTTCCAATATTGATTAGAAATGGCAATTTCAAGTATCTTCTCTTGTCTCTGCATATGAAAAAAAGTCAATGTTCAATTGTAGTATGGGGTTTTCTATATATTTTTTTGTCAGTTATTTTTCTTTGTTTCTTTGTTGTTGTTTTGGAAGAAATTGTCCTTATCCAATTAAGAAAGATCTATTACATTGAAGTAAGTAAGCATTTTATGAAACAGTTAAATTTATTTAAATAAGTGTTTTTTCTTCTGAAGCTTAATGATATGATGCCACTTGATGATTGCTTTTTTTAATGTTAAATCTTAGTAATGTCATTGAATCCTATTTATATACTAGTGTGTTATGTTTGCTAGTATTTTATTAAGTATTTTTTTAATCTAGTATTTTTTCATTTAATCCATCTGAAATTGTCCATTATTATCAGTTTTAGAATTAAGATAATCATTGCCATGTAAAATCAGTTAAGAAGTATATTCTTATTCTTGTTTCTGAAAGAACTTAAGATTTGAATTATGTTCTTTTTAAATGCTAGAGTTCTGTACTGAAGATGTCTGATCATGGAGTTTTCATTGTAATAAAATATATTCATTACTAATTTGATACCTCCAGGTAATAAGTTGTTGGATTGTTTTGTATATACATTAGTTGGAGTAAGTTTGCACACAATATCTTATTCTCCTCCTCTTTACTGGGCCTGAAGTGAAGCACTGAGGATTTCTTGTTTTTGATATCAGTAATAATACTTCTTTCTCTCTTTTTATTTATCTATCAAACTTTCCAGAGTCTCATCAATTTATGGATCTTTTTAAAAAGCTAATATTTGATCTTTTTGGCCATCTCTTTTGTATATGTATTTTCTATTTTACTAATTTCTGCTCTATCCTTTATTACTTTTATATTTTCACTTGATTTTTATTTATCTTACTGTGCTTTACCTAATTTCTTAGTATGGGTATTTAACCTTCTTTCTTTTTCCTTAAGTTTTTTCTCCTTTTTCTTCAATCACTGGATTATATTGTTTATTAATGGTCAAATTTTTCCCATTATGATTGTTAATTTCTCTACTTTTCTGTAGTTCTAATCATTTTGTTTTATATACTTTAAAGCCATATATTTGGATACATATTTATTTATATTTGTTGTATTTTTCTGGTAAACTAAATATTTTGTTTTGTGAAATAACCCTCATTATCTCTTGCAATATTTTTTAAGTCTTCTATGTATAGGAGGAAAATTCATAAGTGATATTCATGGACAAAACAGGGTCACACCTTTTCTAAATTTCTTTCTTTACATTATAACAAATGTCATTGAAAATGACAGCATCCAACATCCAATTATATTTTTTGTTGTTTCTGGCAAGTGATGTGGTTGGCACTTGGTGGGAATCTTTCTATGTTTCTAATAAAACTAATAAAAAATAGAAAGCATGCCTAAATAAACATCATAAAATCTTATGATTTTATTTATTCCTGTAATTAGGATTTATATAAACTAGTAAAGGACTGAGAAATTAGTATCCTTTGGGGGCGAACAGACTAAATTTTATTTTGTACTATGGACTCTTTGTAATTGTTAAAAAAATAAAATACAGTGACACCTGGGTGCCTAAGTCGGATTAACCGTTGATTCTTGATTATTGTACAAGTCATGATCTTCCAGTTTGTGAGATTGAGCCCCACCTTGGGCTCTGAGCAGACAGCATGGAGCCTCCTTGGGATTCTCTCTTCTCTCTCTCCCCACCCCCTGTTCACACTGTCTCTCTCTCTCTCTCAAAATAAATAAATAAACTTTGAAAAGGAAGAAACATCCAGTGTTCACAGATAAAGAACATTTTGATACATGGAATTGATTTTATCTTAGCTCATCAGAAATTAAGAACAGTCTCTGATGACCCTAAAATGTACTTTCAGTCCCATGAAATGTGTATCTATATGTGTCCTTAATGATTGTGCTATTAATTTATCTAGCCTCAATTTTTTAACCTGAAGAAAAAGGCTGTTTTTAGAATGCCATTAGAATGCATATGTTAAAGGATTCCAGTTAGGGGTAGTTCCCCTAAATGCAAAATTAATGCATATCATTTTCATTGGAAAAAATAAGTTGAAAAGATTAAATGGGAAGACATTGCCATAAGAATTGTGAGGCATTATGGGACACAGACTATCTCTAGCTTCTCCCACAACTCAATTCTTCTCACACTAGAACAACTCTATTTCTTTGGCTCAACTCTATCAACATTTTTTAAAAGATATGAAATGAAAAGAGTTAGTAGGAATAATACTGAATTTCTGTGTCTTGGCATTTGGCAGTCATGACTAAGTGGTTGCTTCACTGATTTTAAGTAATTTAAATGTAAATAAATCAGAATGTACAACTGACATGAATCTAAAACTTTGTCGGGAAATCTGAAGAAGGCTTCTTACTGAATTGAAGAATTCATGGAGAATGGAAAAGTACTGTAGCTTCAAAACAGAAAATAGCCTATGCAGGTTGAATTAATCTTGTCATTAATTTATTATACCAGTTTCTTTAAACTTATGTCAAGGGTTTTTATTAAGAAAGGGTGCTGTATTTTGCCAAATGCTTTTTCTGCATCTATCAACAGGATCATATGGTTTTTTTCCCTTCTTTTGTTAATGTGATGGATCACATTGATGGATTTGTGAATACTGAACCAGCCCTGTAACCCAGGAATGAATCCCACTTGATCATGATGGATAATTTTTTTATACGGTGTTGAATTCAATTTGCCAGTATCTTGTTGAGTATTTCTGCATCTGTATTCATTAAGGATATTGGTCTGTATTTCTCTTTTTTGGCTGGGTCTCTGTCTGGTTTGGGTATCAAGGTGATGCTAGTTTCATAGAATGAGTTTGGAAGTTTTCCTTCTATTTCTATTTTTTGGAATAGTTTGAGAAGAATGGGTATGAGCTCTGCTTTAAATGTCTGGTAGAATTCCCCTGGTATTCCATATGGCCCTGGGCTCTTATTCATTGGGAAATTTTTGAAAATGGATTCGATTTCTTCTCTGGTTATCAGTCTATTCATGCTATCCATCTCTTCCCATTTAAATTTTGGTAGTGCATGTGCATTTAGGAATTTGTCCATTTCTAGATTGTCCAGTTTGTTAGCATATAATTTTTCATAGTAATCTCTAATAATTGTTTGTATTTCTAAGGGTTTGGTTGTAATACATCCATTTTCATTCATGATTTTGTCTATCTGGGTCTTCTCTCTGGCTAGAGGTTTATCAATTTTGTTTATTTTTTCAAAAAACCAACTGTGGGTTCCATTGGTCTGCTCAACAGGTTTTTTTTTTTATACTATATTGTTTATTTCTGCCCTGATCTTTATTATTTCTTTCCTTCTGCTGGGTTTAGGGTGCTCTTGCTGCTCCCCTTCTGGTTCCATTAGGTGCTCTGTTAGATTTTGAATTTGTGCTTTTTCTAGCTTGTTGATATAGGCCTGGATTGAAATATACTTTCTTCATAGGGCTTCCTTTGCTGTGTCCCAAAGATTTTGGATTGTTGTATTTTTGTTTTCATTTGTTTCCATATATTTTTAAATTTCTTCTCTAATTGCTTGATTAGCCCAATCATTCTTAAGTAGAGTGGTTTTTAACCTCCACATTTTTGGAGGTTTTCCAGGCTTTATCCTGTGGTTGATTTCAAGTTTCATAGCATTGTGATCTGAAAGTGTGCATGGTATGATCTCTATTTGCTTATACTTATGGAGGGCTGCTTTATACCCCAGTATGTGATCTGTTTTGGAGAATGTGCCATGTGCACTCGAAAAGAAGGTGAGTTTCCTGTCTTCAGGATGCAGAGTTCTAAATATATCTATCAATTCCATCTGTTCCAATGTGTCATTCAGATCCATTGTTTCTTTAGTGATTTTCTGTCTGGTTGATCTATCCATTGCTGTCAGTGGAGTATTATTAAAGTCCCCTGCAATTAGCACAGTCTTATCAATAAGATTGTTTCTGTCTGTGATTAATTGTTTTATGTATTTGGGTGCTCAGGAATTTGATGCATAGATGTTTATAATTATTAGGTCTTCCTGATGGAGAGACCCTGTAATTATTATATAATGTCCTTCTTCATCTTTTGTTACTGCCTTTACTTTGAAGTCCAGTTTGTCTGATATAAGTATGGCTACTTCGGCTTTCTTTTGGCTTCTAGTCACATGATAGATATTTCTCCATCCCTTTACTTTCAACCTGAAGGCGTCTTCAGGTCTAAGTTGAGTCTCTTGTAGATATCAGATAGATGGATTTTGTTTTTTTACTCTAGTCTGCTACTCTGTGTCATTTGGTTGAAGCATTCAGTCCATTTACATTCAGTGTTATTATTGTAAAATGTGTGTTTAGATTCATTGTGTTCTCTGTAGAATTCATGTTTTTAGTGGTGTTTTTGGCACCTTGTATTCTTTGCAACATATCTCTCATAGAGTTCCTCTTAGGTTTTCTTGTAGGGCTGGTTTAGTGGTCGTGAATTCTCTCAAATTTTGTTTATTTGGGAACACCTTTATCTCTCCTATCTTGAATGACAAAACCCTTGAGAAAGTCGGAATAGAAGGAACTTACCTAAAGATTATAAAAGCAGTTTATGAAAATCCCACAGCTAATATCATCCTCAATGGGGAAAAACTGAGAGCTTTCCCCCTGAGATCAGGAACACGACAGGGGTGTCCACTCTCACTACTGTTGTTTAACATAGTGCTGGAAGTCCTAGCATCAGCAATCAGACAACAAAAGGAAATAAAAGGCATCGGAATTGTCAAAGAAGTCAAACTTTTACTTTTCGCAGACATGATACTCTATATGGAAAATCTGATTGACTCCACCAGAAGCCTTCTAGAACTGATCAATGAATT
>NC_043701.1:128173381-128226161 GCF_006229205.1 Suricata suricatta
CTTTAGCAGGTGGTGCTGGGAAAACTGGACAGCAACATGCAGAAGAATGAAACTAGACCACTTTCTTACAACATGGATAAGAATGAAACTAAACCACTTTCTTACATGATGCACAAAAATAAACTCAAAATAGATTAAAGACCCAAACATCAGACCTAAAACAATGACAATCCTAGAAGAGAAAACAGGCAGTAATTTCTCAGACATTGCCCATAATTACATTTTTCTCGATGTAATTTCTGAAGCAAAGGAAATAAAAGCAAACTCTTGGGACTACATCAAAGTAAAAAGCTTCTGCACAAAAAAGAAACAATCAAAAGAAGTAAAAGCCAACTTACTCAATATTTACAAATGATGTATCTAATAAGTGTTTAGAATATCAAATATGTAACTATACAGCTCAAGACCCCAAAATAAATAATCCAGTTAAAATATGAGCTGACATATATCCAAAGAAGACATACAGATGGCCAACAGACACTTGAAAAAGATACTCAACATCACTGATCAGGTGGGAAATGCAAATCAAAACTGCTATGAGATATCACCTCACACCTGTCAGCATAGCTAAAGCCAAAGACACAAAAAACAAGTGTTGGTGAGAATGTAAAGGAAAAGGAACCCTCAGGCACTATAGGTAAGAATGCAAACTGGTGCAGCCACTCTGGAAAACAGTAGGAAGGATTCTCAAAAAGTTAAAAAATAACACTAGTCTATGATCCAGCATTCACCCTACTAGGTATTTACACAAAAAATACAAAAATCCTAATCACAAGGAATACATGCACCCCTGTATGTATTTTGAGCAGCATTTACAATAGTCCAGTTATAGAAGCAGCCCCCATGCCCATCAATAGTTGATCAGATAAAGAAGAAGTGGAATATATACACAATGAAATATTATCCATCCATAAAAAGAATGAAATCTTTCCATTTACAACAACATGGATGGACAACAAAGGTGAGCAAAGGGGGAGAGAGAGAGAGAGAGAGAGCGAGCGAGCAGGAGGCAGTGTACTGACCCTTGGGTTATGGATGGAATTGTGGAACCACTATATTTTAACCTGAAACTAATATAACATTGTATGTTAATTGCATTGGAGTGTAATATTAATAATAAAATTTTACTGTATTTCCATTACTTTCATCATAATAATTAATGTTGAAATGTTTTATTGTTTGTATGTAAATATGTGTAGATATGCATTCACAACTTTGCCAGTGTTTCTGAGTATTTCCTTTGGATATTGTTTTTACCTTCAGCTAGTTAGAAAGTTGTACCATTTTTTTCTATTCTAAAAATTACAACATGTAAGATAAAATTACTAGTACAAATCTTGTGAGCATTCTTAAGAATTGTGTTTCAGTTCATATGATTTCCAGAAAAGTTGCACTAAGTTTCACTCACACCAACAATGTCTAAAAGTAATTATTTCATTATCCTTTTACGAACTGGAATTCAATTATTATTTGTATTTTGTAAATACAAGATGCATTTTATTTCTTGTAGATAAAATATCAATTAATTTTCTATCTTTTGCCAGTGACTATGCTAGGTACTGGAGATATAATTAGTAGACAAATACAGGATGGACTCTGAGTTTCTGAAAATTACACTAGAATGAGGAAGGATTGAAATGATTCAGATAATCCCATAAATAAATGTAAATTTATAACTGTGGTCAGTGTATACAAGAAGTATACAAGGTGATATGAGATTATGAAAGAGAAGTAAAACCTCCTTTGTGGTTTATGTAAAACTGCCATAATGAACTTGGACCTAAAGGAGGAGTGAAGGCTTCTGCACAAAAGAACAAATGTGTATAAAGAAAAAGTGTATAAAGTCTCTGTGGTAGGAGAAAACATAGTTTTTTGTCAGTAAGACCAGTGCACTTGAAGCAGAGAGAGTGAGATTTGACAATTTTTGTGCATATGAAGCTGGAGAAATAAATAAGTCATTATAAAAAAATTAGATATTACCTAACTCCTTTTCTTGGATCAAAAATGAGAAGGAAAATGAAGGAATTTAAATACATAATGACAATATTTGATGTGATTTAATAACAGAGTTGTGTTTTTCTTTGTTTTGCTTTGTTTTAATGTGGGAAAATAGACTTAAAGGAGGCCCTTGTGGATTTATGTAAATAAAGTAAGAAGATTTTTGACATAAATAATGGAAATACTTGGAGTAGGTTTGGTGGGAGCTGGTGATGTCTTGGGAATTCAGGAGAAAAAATAGAGTGGAGTCGAGGATAAATCTGTTTTCTGGATTTTGTTGTGAGATGAATACAGATAAGGAGGACAAGTTTTGTGAGTGATAGCATCATAGAATTTATTGGATGTGTTTCAGTGTTGATTAAGAAACTATGGGAAAAAACAACTTTCAAATGTGCTTGTTTTCTATCAATGCATAATTTGAAGCATAAAGGATACTTTTCAAGAGGAGATACAATACTGAAGTAATAACTATTTAATAATTGAAATCATGGATATAAATGCATTTATTTAAGGAGGGTTCAGGAATGAATAGGAGAGTAGATCACGGGCCACAGGGCAAAATAATCACTAATGACAACGCATTATGTAATTTATTACCAATTTTGCATCTTCTCATTAAAACATGTTTTAAGAACTTTGTTCATTTCTCTATTGAAAACTTAATGATTTTCTTATCAATTTTTATGTATGATTAAATGTTTTAACTGTCATATATAAACTAAATATTTGTTCCTAATTTTCTATTTAATAATACATTAAAGTACATATTTCCTTTAAAATGCACAAGTATTAAAACTATATGACATCATATCATTTGTCATTTATTATTATAATAATTATAATTTATTAATACATTATTTTATTTTATTTGTTTTATATTATTCTACCAATGTTTAGAAAAAATTATTAATGCTTACATAAACAATCTCTTTCCATTTTAAATTCTCCAATCACTTGGTTTGCAAAATATATAATGTGAAATGTGAATATTAATTGATATTAATTATCAAATGCCTATCTAATTCTCTAAATGCAATATGTTGAGTAATCTACCTTTTAGCCACAGAATTTTATTTCTACATTTTATTCACATGAAACTTTCATACATATTAAAGCTGTTCTGGGACCCCTGGGTGGCTCAGTCGGTTAAGCATCCAACTTCAGCTCAGATCATGATCTCACTGTTTGTGGGTTCAAGCCCTATGTTGGGCTCTGTGCTGACAGCTCAGAGCCTGGAACCTGCTTCAGATTCTTTGCTCCCTCTCCCTCTGCTCCTCCCCTGCTGTTCTCTGTTGCTCTCTATCTCTGAAAAATAAATAATGTTAAAAAAATTTTTTAAAAAGCTCTTCTAAATTATCTATTTTGTGTCACTGATTCTATTTGTCTATTTTTCCACTTACCTTATCACTTTTAGGAGATAAATGTTCTTTGAACTGTATGTATATTCGTGTCTGTATATTATTTTTCTCAATGTTATTTCTAGTAAAGTCCATGTCAATGAAATAATAGCTGCACAAATGGAAAAATTTGAAGCAATTGGATTAACTGACTGTATTTATAGCCTGTAATATACTATTTGTTATTTATAAAAAGCATAATAAAATATGCAATATTTAGAGGATTAAAAATAGTAATACAGCAGAACATATGATTTATCAAATATTCAAAATTATCATAATTTAGGCAGAAAAAGTTTCATTTTTCCAAGATTTTTGGTGAATGTTAATGTTCACGAATAGATTTGCCAACTATTACTGTATAACCTCTGATAAACAGAATTGTATGTTTGCCTATATAAGTGAGTTCTTTAAATCACTCATGGCATCAAATTATACTTAAGAAAACTTTTGAAATAAATACCTTCTAGTAGAGGACACAAACAGACATCTTTCTAAGGAAGACATATACATGAATAACAGACACATTAAAAGATGCTCAACATCACTCATCATTAGGGAAATTCATATCAAAACTATGATGAGATATCCCCTCACATCTGTCCGAATGGCTACAATTAACACAGGAAACAGCAGAGGTTGGTGAGGACAAAGAGGAAGGAGAACACTTTTATACTGTTGCAAACCAGGGCAGCTACTCTGGGAAACAGTGTAGAGTTTTCCAAAAAAGTTAAAAACAGAACTACCTTATAGTCCAATAATTGCACACTAGATATTTACCCAAAGGATACACAAATACTGATTCAAAGAAACACATGCACCCTAATGTTTATAGCAGCATTATCAACAATATCCAAATTATGGAAAGAGCCCAAATATCCATATACTGATGAACAGATAAAAAAGATGCAGTATGCATACAAATGTGTGTGTGTGTGTGTGTGTAATGGAATGTTACTCATTCAAAAGAATGAACTCTTGCCATTTGCAATCATGTGGATGGAGCTAGAATGTATTATGCTAAGCAAAATAAGTTAGTCAAAGACAAATACCATATGATTGCATTCATATGTAGAATTAAAGAAGCAAAACAAATGAATACAAGGGGAAAAAAAAGGCAAACCATAAAACAGACTCTATAAACTGAGGGTTGCTGGAGGTGACGTGGATGAGAAGGAGGAAATAGGTGATGGGTATTAAGAAGGGCACTTGTGAGGAGCACTGGGTGTTGTGTGTAAGTTATGAATCACTAAATCCTACATCTAAAAGTAATATTACACTGTATGTTAACTAACAGGAATTTGTATAAGAACTTGAAACCAAAAAACTCCCACAAAACAAACAAACAAAAACCCAAACAAACAAACAAACAAAAAACACTGGGAACTGTGTCCAGGCTGGAAATAGATGACAGAAATACGCCTTTGCTTAGGAGTGAGCTATCTTTCTCTCATGTTGTCATCTAATCAAAATCATGGAAGCTTCTATGTTTAATAAGAGTCCTTGGTGGATTAAAAACAATCATTTTCCTTTCCAGTTATGAAATTAATATTTATTAATGAACTATTCAGTTACTTTTAACATTTTTAGTATGATTTAATTCTTTTAACTTTATTGAAAGCAGTTAGCTAACCAAAACAAAAGAGAATTTAATCAGTTAAGTGAAAAAAGCTTTTGTATCTATCTTTTAATTTATCAGAGAAATTAATTGGCTTATTTCTGAGGGGTTTTTTTGGCAAGTTGTTGCTCAGAAAAGCACAGATTTTCCCTTTTTTTAGTTCTGTACACTAATACATGAAATATTTTGTTTAGACTTTGTAGATATTTAAAGTTCTACATGCCTTACTGTATTAATTTTAAGCAAAAAGTGATTAATGCTAAGGAAATTAAGTTTACAAAACAATTAACAATGAACAGTTTATTATAGTCTTTAATCTCACTCAAACTATTGCTTTTATTTTAGAATTCAATTATTTTTCCAAACTGAATGATATATTTTAGAATAAGCTTTGATTTTGTTTTATTGTTTCATGATATTTCTAGCTGTTCTGCCTTCAAAACATTCAAGAAGAAAGGAATTTCCAGTGTATAATCATTTTGTTACAAGTCTATAATCTTATAAATTGCTCTCCCACATTCTATTATAGAGAAATATCATTAGAAGGGAATAATTTTTCTCTAAGTTTGGCTCTGAGGAGGGAGGATCTTGCTGAGTTGGGACCGAGAATGTCTTTGCTGAAGTTAGTAATGTAGTGGTCATTAGAAGTCCAGTGATAGCTGCCCTGTGCCCTCACAGTTCTGTGAGTTGAATCAAAACCCCAAGAATATATAATTGCTGAATAAAACACTCATATCAAGGAACAGGTCCAGAATTTAATAGAAAATCATGTGATTTCTTTATGAAGGTGTTTTGGTGTTAAATGATACTCAAACATAGACAGTGGGAGTTTTACCCCGACCTTTGTAATCATTTGTAGGGTGCTTGGAATAAGATAAGCATTCATTTTCTAACCTGAATCTCTGAAGTAGGATTCTGTGACAATGAGTCCCAGGTGTCTACATTTCTTTAAAACTGTTGAAAAATGATTCTAACACAGGACTGCCATTAACACAAGAAAATGAGTAACACAACACAGATAAGAGTGCACATCTTTTTTTTTTTTAATGTTTTGTTTATTTTAGAGAAAGCACAAGCAGGGGAGGGGCAGAGAGAGAGAGGGACAGAGGTTCTGAAGCAGGCTCTGTGCTGACAGCAGGGAGCTCAATGTGGGGCTCAAACTCATGAACCATGAGATCATGACCCGAGCCAAAGTCAGTGCGCAACTGACTAAGCCACCCAGTCCTCCCAGAATACATTTATTATTACCATTTTAAGTGTAATTGAAATTGTTTAATTAGAAAGTTATTTCATTAGAAAGTCTTAGAAGAAATAGGTAGAGTGAATGTGAAATAAAACTGGTATGATAGAAAGAGCCCTGGGCTCAGAGGACTGGGTCTTCCATTCCCATTAAGTGTCTAAGTTCTGTTTTGATTTTGTATCCCAATCCATAAACACAAGAGCATAGTAGATAATATAGCAGACATGTGTTTGCCTTCCACATTCCCCTTCTCTTTCTCAACAGCCTTAGATATCTGACAGTCTGCGTAGTTCTGGGAGAGTTGACCCCGCTACCAGTTCAAGGGACATGGTATGGCATCTCTTCAAAGTCAATCATTATTTTCTATCTCTTTTAGCCACACTTATCAGTGAAGGCCCAAGCCAGATGAGTCAGAATTAGTATTTAATATTCTGGTTCAAATTTTAGGGAAAAATACATTCTCTATTTGTTGAAGAATGTAGCATATGCATGAAAATGCCTGGGATTGAGCCAGGCATATTTGCTGCTATTAAAAAATTAAACTCAGCTGAGTAAATTTTAGAGATCTCAGGTGGCTTTACTCAAGACAGCATTTGATCTTGCAGATAGAAAGGAGCTCTGAGGAGCTGTGCAAAAATGAAAGGCTTTCATAGGCAGAAAGAAGCAGAAACAAGAAAATTTTCTTGTTTGAGTTGCTTGTTGCAGTTAACTTTTTTCCAGGGGATGACAGGGGTCAGTCAGGCAGATTACCTAACTAGTGCTGATCAGGCAATTCTTCATTGACTAGATTCCATTTCTGAGATAGCTCAAACTTCAACTGTTAAGTCTCAGTTTGGTGACCAGAAACCTGTTATCTTGCTTTTCACAGTACCAAGATAGAAGTCACCCTGAGAAGAAAGCCACAGCACAAAAAAAGGCAGGGCCAAAAGAGTTATGGAAAAATCATCCTGATGATACTGGAGACCTCTTTGTAAAACTACATGTAAAATCCACCCTACCTCTAGACTAATAACTGCCTTTTATTTTTTAAGTCACTTGAATTTGTCTCCCTATCAATTCTGTCTTACAACTGAATTAACTTTGATATAGCAATCCTCAAGACCTCTTCCAGATTCAATATTTTTGATCTTATGATATTTAAAATTTAAAATACATAGTACCATATGATTTCATTTTGGTCCAGATTAACCTGGAATTCTGTCAAATGTATTAAAAAGTAGGCAATATGGCGTATCTTAAAAATTACTAGACCAAAGAGACACATTGATCCTCATACTTTCAAGGAATATGTCAGAAGGGATTCTGAAAAGAATAAAACAATATTTAAATCATCATTAAATGTAATGACAGGTTAAGAGATTTCCAAAATTGTCAGGCTTACACACATGGTATTTTTCATCTCCAAAACTGTGCATATTTGAAGAACATAAGTAGACACTCTTCACTCCTGATGGGCCTTGTTCCCAGTACCGAACCATCAAACTTAAGTTTTAGCTGGAAGTATTTGAGCATGTCTAGTCCAACACTTTGAAATACCATGCCATTTTTCCTGTAGCAAATATACCTCTGACTTCGTCTAAAAATGCCCTATTTTTCTGCATGGGATGTAAGTTCAACTCCCAGAGTCTGCCAGGGTAGTCCTAAGTTAATAATGGCCTGCCACCAGGATAGAAAAGGGCAGCCTCTTTGCCTTATGGTCTGACCAATGCTCTGGGGCACTGAGTCTCCATTTCATCAGGTGGAGGCTAGTTTCCAATTCAGATTATGCTCTTTCTTAAATATTTTCCCCTGCCTGGGCACCTGGGTGGCTCAGCCAGTGAAGTCTCTGACTTTGGCTCAGGTCATGATTTCACAGTTCATGAGTTAGAGCCCCATGTCACTGCTGTCAGATCTTTTACTCCTCTCTCTCTTTGCCCCTTCCCCACTCATGCTCTTTCTCTCAAAAATAAATAAATAAATAATAATAATAATGATAAAAGTATTTTTCGCTTCCTTACCCATCTTCTTTCCCAGAGAACTCTCCCTCAATTAATCATGCTAATGGGATTCTGCATCTCAATTCAGCTTGTAGGTAACCCCTGTTCTCTGTTTTTCCCCTGGTGCAAATCTCTACTTGGGCAACATGCCCACTTCTCTAATGCCCTGAAAATTATAACCACTATTGCACTTAACATATTCCTGCCAGAGACCTAAGGTTCAGAATCTGATGATTTATTTCCTATTACGATGCTTTCCCATGTGTATCTCTGAAACTCCTTGCTTCTGACTTCTAATTTATCAGTTGATATTTGCTTTACATCATGAGGTTGAAAGATAGGGGAATGTACTAAGAGAAGCTTAGTCCAGAGGAGCTGATTTTTAAAAATTTCTCATATGCCAGTGTGTTCTCTTGAGAAATCTCAATGGCTATAATATTGAAATGGTTGTAGGTGTAGCGATAAAGCAATAGGCATTTAAACACTGAGATTGCTTTGTCTCTATCTAAATTCACTTATTTTCCATCTATATATCACATGTTGAGAAAGGTGCTTTCTTCTACTTGGCTTTACATGGATTATATAGTAGAATCATAGTAAATGTTTGTCTCCTTACTGACACTTTTTTTTTTTTAACAGAGCTACTTATAGTTGGACCTAGAAAGCACTGAGAATAATTGTCTGTCCAGGATTCTTAATTTTTGGGTTTTTTTCTTCATTGTGTTTGTGCTCGTTTCTCAACAGGACATAAGGAGACAGGTTCATTATGCTATTGTGCTAGGTAGTTGCATTTCTTTCTGTTCTTGCTTCATTTAAATCCAAGATATGAAACATTTTAGGGAGTAAATGTAGGTCATTATAAGCCATAGCTATCCAGTAGAGTGTTTCCAAATTGAAATAATTTGTGTGGGGAAGTAGGTAGGAAAATAAGCCAACATTTGAGTGAAGTACAACAAAGGGTTTAAACCATTTGGAGGCAGCCCTGGACTAGATGACCCAAAGGCCCCTTCCAATTCCGAGAGTCTATTATTCCTTAAAATGATAGAGAGTAAAACGGCAAAGATTCCAAGTGTTAAAGCATTGTTATTTTTATTTTAAGTTAAATAAAATCTGAACATTTTCATCTTTTATGCTCCTGACAAATAGGAGAGATTTTGTGATATTTCAGTTTGACCCAAATTTCTTAAATCTTTTTATATTTCTCTATCTTGTTAAAGATTTTTTTTTTCTTCGATTTCATGAGGAAGCCAGAATGTTTCTGATTATTTTTCACTTAAGGAATGATGTGCCGGTTGGTGTCTTGAAAGTTTGAATAGGGAGTCTTACTAACCCTGTTGAGTATTTTTTTGAGACAAGAGTTCATTTTTCATCAGTTCTTCTGTAATGAAATGATTGTTGTTGCTTACTTAACACTTTACTACTTGCAAAAAAATCTAAAATCTAGTTAGGTCACTTTTTTTTTTAAGCCATAGTTAACTCAACCATTCTTTTCTTTTCTTTCTTTTTTTTTTCAATTAATACAACTGAAATACAGATAGATTAATTGACTGTGAGAAGCCACAATAAAACAGGAATGAATTAAAAAATCTAATTCATTGCACCCCATTATCCATCAAGTTACTTTCTAGGATTAAAATGTGAAAGCTAAAATTCATGTAGGTTTTAAAGTAGGCAAAAGACTAATAAGGTATATTTTACGTGTATAAAAAATGGTTATTTAATTTTCTCACATTGCAAAATTTCTAAACCTTAATTTCTACTTCTCACTTACATTGGCACAGTATTTTTTTCTATAAATAAATACATATAGCACCTAAAAATAAACAATCTTTAAGATATATTATACTAAGTAAGTTTTTAAATATAAATTCCTACAAGTATAATATTTGTTACAAACAATATATTATAGTAATAGGAATAAAATCAAAATATTTAATTACTTGGTAGTTTAGAAAATTATTTTACTTGTTTTATTATGTCTGTAATATTGACATTATTTTTCTTCTTCCCTTTTATAGATTATAAATGAAAAACTCAAAATAAATAAGACACTGTCATGAAGTCACATGAAATCACCCTCAAATCCACTTTTCCCATTCAGTTATTTATTCATGTATTCAAAAATCATACTTATTGAGCACCCATACTGTTTCAGGCTGTGAACTAAGTGTTTAAGGTTACAAGAAGAACACTATATCTTTTTATAGGACTGACATACAACTAGAAGTTATAGAACTTGGAAAATAGCAATTTTTACTTCTCTTAGAAAGTTTCCAGATAAGTCATGAAGAAAAGATTTGCAAAAATGAAATAACGAGAGGGGTAACTTATCACCTTTCCTTATGGTCAGGGACCCTGCCTGATCAAGCAAGGATTTCATGATCACCATGTGACCTATTAAATGGGCTCTTTGTTTGCTCTATATCTTCTTTTTTTAATCTCATATGAAGCCAAATGTTCACTCACAACTCAAAGTTACATTATTTTTAGAAACATTAGTTTTATCAATATGTTAATGTCAAAATAATCAATATCAATATCTACTCTTGTTATCAATCATATATAAATTCATTAACTTTTAACTCATCACATACTAATCTCCATCAATTTTCAGTAATTTCCTCAATGAAATGAAGTTGATCTATTATGATATGTATTTTGAGTTAAATGGCAGAAACTGACCACTAATACTTTCTTTTCTGAGGCTCAGCTGTGACAAAAATACATTTTAGATTAAGAAGCAGTTTTAATTAAAGCCTATCAAATGCTCTCTAATTAATATTTATTATTTTAACTTTTCTTACAAGTTATTTATAACATTTATATTTATAACATAACCTTGCTGTCAATAAAGGACACTAGATTTCGTATTCCATACACATAGATTTTTCAAGACGTTATAATTTGTGAATTATATTGCTTTTATTTACTTACATATATTGATATATGTATTCACAGATATAAATAATAGTTGAGAGTGTATTAATATAAACACATAAATTATGATATATGAAACAAAACTAAAAATAAGTTAAAGGTTTATTGGTTGCCGAACCTGGATAAATAGAATCAGATCTTTCAATTTCCTGTACATAATTAGTTAAGCGGGAAACCATTCTCTTGTTTTTATGAATTTTCTATTAATTTTTTTGGTGAGAAAAAATGTCTTTCTCTTCATATTACTATTTCTGATAGAAAGGAGATTTTATTATAAAAAATGTAACTGAACTTATGCTATGAGAGATTAGCAACATTAACATGAGATGGTTGAGATTTTATGAAACTGGGACTTATATAGGGAACAGCCAGAGTGTAGCAGGTGGAGGATCATGGGCCTTGACTGTGCCCCTTAAACACATTTCCCAGTATTGTGCTGTTATAAAACTGAAGAGTATATATAGTAAAAGTATTAGAGGTAGTAATTATAAACAAGACCACAATGAATAGTGAAAAGGGTATCTTCTCATCCACCAGGTACTTGTACAAATCCAGTACCCCACCTTCTACCCCTGGCCCTGCTGTCCTGGACTTGGTTCTCAGATATTAGAAGATACCAGTGTCTCTGGGAAAAGTCATGTGAAAACTGGGACCAACAACTAAGAAGAGCAGGATTTACGGCTTTTAATCTTGGTCCATGTTTCTATTTACAGCCTCAAATGTTGCTAAAATGTGACACTCTTCCCAAAGAGATTATGTTCTAATAGTCTAATTTCATTTGGACTGTAATTTCTAGGAAAGTATACCTCTCATTGAATGACATTCAAAGAAAGTTGAATTGACTTTCCATTGTGACATTAAATTTCAATTGATTGATTAATTTGTTGTGTGTTCATATGCTTGGGACTTTCTGAGCTGCCTGTATAAATGAATAATGGGTAAGGGCAAGTGATAGCAGGAGGAAGGAAAGACAAAGACTTCATGGATATAGCTTGCGTCCTGTGATTGATGCCTTGGTATTGAATCCTAGCTCTGTCCATCTTGTCAGGTTACACTAACCAACTGTCTTGACTCTTTGAAGATTTCTTTCCTCCTCATCAAATGGAATCTTTCCTTTCATTTGTTAATGAAGGTATGAGTTTCTAACTGGCTGCTCACCTTTAGCCTGAAAGAGTTTTTTAGCATTCCCTGCATATCTGCTGATTGATTTTTAAGAATATATTTTGCTTTAATTTCTGAAGGATACTTTTGTTGGTTATGGAATTATGGCTTGAGACAATTTTTTTTCTCTTCCAGCATTTGAATATTGTTAGTCTGCTGTCTTCCAGTCTTTATTTTTTTCTGATGAATAGTCAACTCTGATTTGTATTTTTAATTCTGTTTGTAATGTGTTTTGTGTCCAAAATTTCTATTTACCTTCAGTTTCCAACATTTTGACATGCTTCAGGGTTATTTTTGCTAGTTTTATCCTGCTTGTATTTGAATTTTCAAGAAATTCTTGAATTTCTAGGCTTCTTTTGTTTGTTTGCTTGCTTCTGCCAAACTTAGTAATGTTTAGGCCATTATTTTTCTGCCATTTTTCATCTGTCCTCAATCTGGGATAAAAATCACATGTATTTTAGACCACTTGAGTTTTCCCCCAGTTTGTTTTTTCAAAGTTATGTCCATGTTTCATGTTGGATAATTTCTATTAATATACCTCTAATTTCATGAATCTTTTCTTCTGCCCCCTCCAACCTGCTTTTAATCTAATAAAGTATTTAAATTTTTCAGTTATCTTTTTTACTCTAGAATTTATGATTTATTTTCCATTTTAATTTTCTGTTTAGTTTTCTATATTTTTATTCATTAATAATATTTTATCCTTCCTGCTTTTGCATAATTTATCATAGTTGGTTTAAAGTCCATCTCTACTAATAAGAACTTACTTAATCTGGGTCATCTCAGTGTCAATTTTTGTGAATTGCTTTTTATCTTGACAATGGATTATATTTTCTCAGTTCTTTGCATTTCTAAAAATCTTAGACTTTATATTAGACATTATGAATGATATTTTGGAGATACTCTGCATTTTGTTATCTTCCACTGAAAATTTTTAATATTTTTCCAAGATGCATGCAATTAACATTTGTGAACTTAAACACCAAAATCTGTCAATCATGTGATGCAGAGCAGCTGCAAAAGCGCATTAATTACAGAATTTCAGCTGCAATTTCATGTGCACAAACCTTAGGGGAGATAATCTGGGGCTTTAGTGGAGGCACATACCAATTATGGAAATCACTGGTCTGTGGGTATGTCCTTTCAAAGACTCCCCCACCTTCACTTTGCCACTATTCTAGTAGCAGTTAGATGCGTTTTTTGTTTGTTTATAGGAGCCACCTTGCACTGAGAATACTGGGATATATTTTAAGGCATTAAGTATAAAAATCCAAAATTTTACCTGAGGTAGCACCTTTTCATAAATGGTCAGCTTATTTCTAGTTTCTGTTTTTGTGTACTCTTCAATGCTTTCAAATAGGTGTTTTTGTATTTTGTCAAGATTTTATAATGGTTATCTATGAAAGTTTAGTTCACCACAAGGAACTCCACCAGTTGAAAACCATTTAAATATTTTCACATGTATTACATTCAGTAACATGAAACCAAAACATTAATAATCACTATTCAAAAAATATGTATGATTAAAAATCAATTGCAAAACTCATTGCAAAAGACTAAACTTAAGTATCTGGATTTCCTTTGGGGAGCTGTAAATATTTTAAAATACAGAGAAGAATAAAGCAAGTGAAAAAATATTTTACATTCTAATTGAGATAATACATCTGGCTAATAGCATAAAAATTGTGTGAAATACTCACCTTACTCAGGCAAGTATGTTTACTGTAGGACCATAAAAAAATATGAATACTACAGGGGTGCTCTTCAGACTTAACATATGAAATATTTACTTGTCTTTGATTATTTCTTTAATTTAAAAGTTCCATTTGGCAAATGCATCTCCTAAGAACATTTCAGGCCACTATTAATAAAATAATATAAACTGAAATTATAAAAACCAAATTTTATGTTGCTCAAATAAGTACTGCCTTATATTAACTGTAAAGTATTATTAAAAAGGAAGTTTAAAAAAAAAAGAAAGGGGCCCCTGGGTGGCTCAGTCGATTAAGCCTCTGACTTCGGCTCAGGTCATGATCTCACTTTCATGGGTTTGAGCCCCACATCGGGCTCTATGCTCACAGCTCAGAGCCTGGAACCTGCTTCTGATTCTGTGTTCTTCCTCTCTCTCTGCCCCTCCCTTCAAATTCTCTGCCTCTCTCTGTCTCAAAAATAAATAAGACATTAAAGAATTTTAACTGTAAAATATTATAGCTCCTGAACTGTGAGGACTCTAAGGATTATCACATTTGTACCTAACAGTTTTTGAGTTACTTACAGAGAAACATTAGACTTATAGTTCTTTTTTTACTTTTTAAAGTAAATGTTTATTTACTTTTGAGAGAGAAAGCGAGAGTGCAAGCATGAGTGGGGAAGAAGCAGAGACAGAGAATCCGAAGCAGGCTCCAGGCTCTGAGCTGTCAGCACAGAGCCCGATGACGCGGGGATTGAACTCATGAACTGGGAGATCATGACCTGAGCCAAAGTTGGACACTTAGCTAACTGAGCCACTAAGGTGCCCCTAGACTTATAGTTCCTAACAAGCCAAAGTACCTCTCAGAATTGACTTATATTGCAACCTGATTTACATTAGAATATAATCTGCAATGCTGGATTTAAAAAATATTAAATAATATTACCAAGCATCATCATATTAAAACTAATTAACTATCATCTAAAGAGATATCATAGTATCTCATGTGATAAACCAAGTGGATTAAATACATATAAATTTAAATTGCTTAAATAAATCAGAGTATGAATGCACCATTTCATTACATAATGATTATTTTAAAGATTAGTATATTCTTGAAATATTCCTTAACTTCTAAGTTAGTATTATGAATGTGGCTAAACACAGAAATGTGAGAAATACCAATTATGACTGATTTAATGTTGAGTCTATGAGACTACACATTGAAAATTTTACAGTAACATTTTATTTATAACTCAAATTTATTAAAATATGTCTAAGATCTTCTAATTCACAGTTTGAAAAGTGTCTATGTAGAATACGTATATGTCTATCACTGTTACTCTTTAACATGTTAATGGATTTCCCAGCCAATCCAATGCCAAGAGTGTGGGCGGGGGGCGGGGGGGGAAGAAAGAAGGAAGAGAGGGAAGAAGGAAGGAAATATGGTATATTTGAAAAGACAAATCTCTTATTATTTAAGGCAATAAGATTTCCTCATAAGAAAAAACAAAAACTGCAACAACCCAAAAGAGGTTAAATCCCAAACTTTTAGAACTGGATCAAGTAATTATCAAAATCAAGGCCGTCTCCTCTAGCACACACATAAATTTTGGTTATTTATGTATTCTACAGTAAACAGTGAGGTATAAATTTTAGGATACTGCAAAACCTAGGGACATGACAAAGTGTTCCTCTACAACTACTTCTTTCTTCATCAAACCACTTAAACAGTACTCAGGCATTATCACTCCAGTGCTTTTAACCCTTGGTTTGTATGTGTTTAACTCAGTGTTTGTGCAGGTAAAGATTTTTTTTTTCAAATATCTAAGAAAATTTTGATCCTGAATCTTTAGATGAAGAATCCAGAAAGTCCTATAGGTAAAGGGCCAAAGTGCAAATATTTTAATCTTCATAAGACATTAGGTCTCTGCCATCCAACTATCCAACTCTTCTGTCACAGCATGAAAGCAGTCATAGACAATATGTAAATAATGAGCATCACTGTATTACAATAAAAATTTATTTATAAAAACAGGTGCCTGGGCATAAAGTTAACCCACTACTGCTTTAAAGAATGTAATACAAGAGATTTTTGCTGTCAATACAACATCTGCTTCCAAAGGGTTCTATATATTTTCATTCTCATATCTCCTGAAGTAGATATATTAACAGGAATCATATCCAATTGTTATTTCACTCTTATTCACTTATTTCACCTTTCTTTAAAGGCAAGGTTAGTAAGAAAGGCTCTTGTTCTTTTTTAGTTCCAGTACAAATCATCAAGATGGAATAACTTTGGGAAGGAGATTCCTCTCACAGTCTTGACCAATGCTGTAAGGATTCATTTATACCTGACTGTGGTATGTATCTGAATGAGAAATGTGTCCAAAGATCCTAGTGTATCTTGCCTATAGACAATATTGAGTAGGCAATAAAGTATATACAAATTGGGTTTCAGGTCGTTAAAGAAGAATTTTACCAAAGGTCCCTCTGAACAAGAACTATTATTAGTCATCAAGATGAATATCCCCAAATTAATAAGATTTTTAAAAATAGCAACAATTGCTATTACTGGAGAAATTTAAAAATCCATAGTAACTAAATAATTTCTAAAAGCTTTAACGTAAATCTTAATGTGCAAAAGATATATAAATAAAAATATGAAAATTTACTAATAGATGTAAGACGTAAGTAATGGTAAGACTTATTTTTTGGTGGCATTGTCTCAATATTGAAAATATTTAAATTCCCCTTAAACGTATTACTTAGATTTAAGCCATCAATCAAAATCTCGACCAGATTTTTATAAACATTTGACAAATTTATCTTAAACATAACATATTTAAGAATATTTGAGCATTTGAGGAAAAATGAACCAATAGTGGCATGGGTCTAACCTAAAAGACAACTAAACATACTACAAACATCAAAAATAGAAACATACATAAATGAGGTAGCTACAACTCTGCCTTATATTTTCACAACAAAATTCTAATATATTAATGAACTAAATATACAAAACAGCAAATCATACATAAGAAGTTAATACTTACTTTCAGTTCTAGAAGTCTCCACAAAACAAAAATATAAAGAAAAATATGTTTATTACCTCAAATAATATTATACTAATATAATAAACTATTTCAGAGATTGTTAAAATGCAAATATAAAACTTGGAAAAAATATTACCAACATATATGAAGACAAAGAGCTAAATTCCAAATTATTTAAGGTATTTGCATAAGTGAGTAAGAAAAAGAAAACTAATATAAAAAAAATGGACCGATGTGAAAAGGCAATTCACATGGAAAAGATGGTCACAAAATTTTAAGAAAAAAATACTCAAACTTATCAATCATCATTTATAATAATGAGATAATATGCTTCACTGATTTGATCCATAAAATAGGAAAGAATGATAAACTCCAGACTTCTCCTACTTATGAGAATTCTAATTAATATAATTGTGTGTATGGTAATTTGGCATTATCAAATTAAAATGTATGTGAAACATTGAAATAATCATTTCATTCCTGTAAATATCTGCTGTGTAATTAATTAAAACTAAATAAAGAGACATGGCAAAGGGATTGCTTCAGAATGGAATGTAACAACATCATGATTCAGTGAATTGTACATCTGTCCTGTGGACTGCTGTGCAGCAGTTAAAATTGTGTGGTGACATGTATTAACTAGACTTACTATGGTGATCATTTTGCAGTACATACCAATAATGAATCATTATGTTGTTATCTGAAACTAATATAATGTTTCCTGTGAGTTACATCTCAATAAAAAGAGAAGCATAAACTAGATCTTTTTTGTACTAATATGAAAAATTCTCCACAGGATATTATAGTATGGAAAGTTAACAGTCCTGAGTATATATTGCACAATTTCTTTGTTAAAAAAATACATCTAGGGGCACCCAGGTGGCTCAATTAGTTAAGTGTCTGACTCTTGATTTCTGCATAGGCCGTAATCCCAGGATTATGAAATCAAGCCACACACTGGGTGTGGAGCCTGTTAAAATTTTTTTTTTATCTCTCTCTCCTTTTGCCCCTACCTCACTCATTCATGTGTGCACACACATGTGCTCTCTTCCTCTCTCTCTCTTTCAAAATAAATAAATAAATAAATAAATACTTTATCTAAAACATATTTCTGCAATTGTGTCAAGTTTTATGGAGTACTATGTAGTACTAATACAATGAGACCTGATTATATAATTCAGTTAAAAATAGTACATTTTTAAAACTCAGTAGGCAAAAAAGTCATGTAATATATCTTATTTGTATAATATCTTATAAAGACTTCATAGAAAAAATAAATACATAATCATACTGTCAAAGACCTACAAGTCATTGTTATACATATTAGGCAGTCTGAGGAAATATATGCACCTCGGTATTATCATTCACATTTTACAATCATATTTGAGGCCTGAGTTTTCTAATCTTAATACACTTTTCTAAAATTGCATTTGGAGACAAATGTCAGAAATGATAAGGCAACCAGCCTAACCTACATTACTTTTTTATATATGGGTATACAGCAACGTACAAAAATTTTCAGAACTACATCTGTCATGGTAAACATATACTATGGGTATTGAGTTCACAACATAAGACAGTGTCTGGCACTTAATATTAACACCATATAAATGTTTTTATCACTATCATTGGAGGAAGTCATCAAGATGACATGACCACTGGTTGACCTGGAAGCTGGACCCAGGCAAGGGGATGCTTCACCCCTCCCCTGTTCTTGAAATGTACGTTTTGCCCACTGTTTGCACAGTTGGGGCTGTTCAAGGATGCAGTCTGAAGAGAGCAATGTGTTGTTGAGGCCATCCGGATGGTTTCTGTGACTGAACCTAGTTACAGCCTCTAGATAAACTTCTAAGATTCTAGTGGTGGGTGAGATATAATCTTGCTGCTGCTCAACATGTCGATTCCCTTTCTTGTTAAGCTACCACCTTCCAATCTGGAGTGGCCTGCCTCTTTCTTCAGTCTTTCCTTCCCCCCATGTACAAGGGCCAAGTTCAGATTTCATCCATGAAAGCGCTCAAGTCTGCCAGCTAACGGCTACCTGTATCTGCATCACGATCTTCATGATCATCAGTTATACTAATATTCCTAAAAAGCATCAAGTGAAATTGACTATATAGCTGGATGAACAAATCAAGAAATAACCTTGGCTGTATTTAAGCATATAAATCCCATCATTATCCATTAATTGTGGTTAACCTGCTGTGTTCATTTGATTTAAGCAAAGCTAGAAGTGACTTGAGATTTGAGGTGCATTAAAATAGAGGCTCGTTTGAATAATCCCGAGATGATTTTCTGCAGGAAAGTGCTTTTGATCAATATCAGGAATGTTTCCACAAAATGATAATATGTAAAATGAGGTCACCTTCTCTTGTGAAATTCCTGGGGATTTTTTTGTTTGTTTGTTTGCTCATTTACCTGCTTATCACAAAGAAAGTAAAGGTATTTACAATGAAGTGGGACACTGTGATTTTCTATTCTAAATTTATTAGTATATGACCCGGATCTTGAACAGATCATTTTTTCAAATTCCATATTTAGCCACTCAAGCATCTGGTTTTCTCTTAGAAAGTTTCTATTAAGTCTGCCAGTATGTCTTGCAGTTCACCCAACACACAAGCATTCCATAAAGTCACTACAAGTACAAATTCCTCATTTCAACTCCTTCTATATCTATGGCAACTGCAAATTCCATTCTCATTGATCAAAGTCTAAAGCAAAGAATAATCCCTTGTAATTGCTTACTTATTCAATTTGCTTTCTAACTCAATGTTCTAGTGAGATTCTTTTTGAAAGGTCAGCAACTTGTCTCCAATTCATTTCATTAAATATGAGAGGGAAAGAAAGGAGCTTTATATTATTTAGTAAGGACAAGGTGAATAATCACAAAGTGAAAGGTGTTAATATCTATGCTTACCCAAAATGGATTATGGAATGTTTCATCTTCCATCAGACCTTTAATTGGCATTTTAATAGGAATATCTTATAAAGCCACTGCATGGTAAAGCAGACAATAATTAGCAAAAATCCCCCTTATTGAAGAATTCCTTTCAACATCTGAAAGTGGAAAAGGATTAAAATAGGTTATTAGATGGCAATTTTAGACATTTGAAATCAGTTGTAAAGGGAGGTAGTTGTAGTTGTAGCAGACCAAGAATTCACTGAAAATATGGACTCTTATTAGCAAACTGTACCTAAACTTGACTGAGAGATTAATAAAATTTTATTCATATATTGATTATTTTAATGAGATGCAAAATCTCCTTTTTATTTTCCTCTCAAAACCAACCGTGTGTGCCAGCAAACACTGGTTAGTGTTCAAAGGTTAAGTGTAGATCTCAGATCAGCCACTTTCCAGCCACAAATTCTTATCAAGTTATCCTCACTGAGCATGGGTTTTCATACACACAAACAGGAGACTGAAATGCATCCTTGTTCCTGCTTCAGAAAGTTGTCGTGAACATAAAATCATCCACATAAAATGCTTTTCACAGGCTGGTGATGTAGTCATCATAAAGATGGAACTTAATAGCATTGTTATACCAAAAGCTCAACCTTTTTCAAAACTTCCTTCTGTGCTCATGGCTCGTGATGAACTAGAAATGGTTTCCTTGGATGGCCCTCCACATCTGTCTTCTCACGCAAATATCTCCAGCTCCTTTAGTGAATCCCTATCTGACTGACCTGCAGTGTTTGCATTATCAATATTACATTCTATGCACTCTTAGAAGTCTTCCTTCTTTATTTAGATAGTTTCTCTTTCCTATACATTTACCTATTTCTCTACATTATAACTTTTAAAACTTTTATTCCTCGAGTCTTAGTTTTTGTTGACAACATGAGGAAAGCTGTGAAGTACATTTTTGGAAAAATATATCAAAAACATATATGAAATATATGGGAGATGTATAAGTATGTATATTATATACATGTACACATATTTGTAAAAGCACACACACATGATTTTTTGCACCCAGTTTCATAGAAGTTCATATATCACCTCTCTAATCTATCTAGATTCTACCCACTTTTTGTATAGTTTGCACATCTAGAAGTCATTTAGGGGTCCATAAGCTCAACCTTAAATATTGTTGTAAAATCTCTGGATTTCTAGAGTTCTTCCATTGGCACACATCTGATTCTGGGTTAGAAGTCTCCAGTTTCTTTTTCCTTAAAATTACAGAAAAATGTAGTTATTGTGTAAAATACTTGGACATTCAATGCAAAGTCAATCTGAGAGAATAGGGGAGTTGATATTGGCTTGAAAGCAGGGAACTAAAGTCTTATAAAGGAGCTAAGGGATGTGGAGATATAGCAAGTACAGAGAATGTCGTGGAAAAATTTAAGGTAAGTGAAAAAAGATATACCAGTACCCTGTTTGTAATGGAGATACACAGAAAGACGAGTCCACCATGGATTCCCAGCAGAGGAGATGGACAAGTTTGAAGATACTTGTGTGTATGAGAGAAGGTAACTTAGGGTAGTGAAAGGTTAGCATATGCAATCACTTTTCTGTTTCTGTATTTTGCACCAAGTCATCAAATTCCAACTTCAACATTTGGTGGACTAATATATCAGTGGAGATTTACTAGGACTACTAACTCTGGCACATAAAAACAGGTCTGTTGTTGGGGGTATTTGCTGCAAGACATTAATTAAGCAACTATTATCCTCTCATTTTACTTCTTTTTGTCTGTCCTAGCAACCAGTACATATTAATGCTCATCAGTTGTTGAGTGGTTTTACTAAACAGACATGTGCCTGTGCAAAAGCCTAGATGGCTCCACCATGTGCTGGCAGAAGTGGTTCAGCGTATTGCTGCTTTACAAGAATGTTCTCATCAAGAGAGGCCCAGGCTTTTTGGAAATAAGTGTGGAAAGACAGTGAAAAGCCAGAGGGAGTGAAGGAGTAAAGTGGCCCTATGTCTAATGCACTCATGTGGAAAATTAACTGTTCACCATCTAGGTCATTAGAATGACTTGGGAAGACTCAGGTAGGCTTACTGATTAGGCTGCTGTAGTAGGAAATTCAGAAACCTCAATTTTGTTACTAGCTTTCTGTCTTTTGACCTTTTGAAAAAGTAATTTCAGATCTCATTTTCTCTGGCTCTTAAATAGAATCATACTTGTCCATAAGGCAATTTTAAGATACTCAGATGAATGATGTTGCACATGTTTAAATGAAATTCTCTACTGATTTACTGGAAGACATATATTTCTTTATTTGGAAAGTTTCTTATATATTTTATTAGCGCTTGCTATATAAAATGTCTGAAATATGCTACTGGTAGAATCCCCACTGTGCCAATATGTAAACTGAGTAACAGGAATACAAATAAAAGGATCAAAAATCAGAATCTCAGAAATCATACTTTGTTATTTATCCCAAAAATGACAGGGAAAAATAACTTTGATAAACCACAGTATCAAACTCTGGATAAAATACAGTACTGTCCACTAGATCTAATTAGGGTTAATAACAATAGTTAACACAAAGCAATGATTATATTCAGGCACTGCTCTAAGTGTTTAACATATATTAACTCAGGTATTCTCACAAGAACCCTGTAAGATATATACTATTGTTGGTTTCATTGTACACTTAAGGAATCTGAACCACAAAAATATATTTGAGATCAATAGTAGCAGAGCCAATATTTACCCTGGGAAAGATTTAGAATCTGGGCTCCTACCACTTTTACCATACTATGCATCTAGCTGGATTGCTTCCCATAACCATTGTTAGGTCAGAAATCCAAAATGTTATTTCTTTTCCAACATTGCCTACCAAGTTACTTCAACTGCTTTAAAAATTGGTTAAAAAAATTTTTTTAACATGAAATAATTTAATTCCTACAGTGTGTAAGGGGTTAAGTTTTACATTGACTGGATGAAAAGTTAAATAGAACAATGTTGGTTTCTTGATATTTTCTACATCCTAACCAGAAGCAAAGACACCGCTATTAGTATGAAAAGAAGAAAATAGCACAGTGAGATATTTACTATTAAAATGACCAAAATTACCCCATCACCCAAGATTGCTATGACAAAGATGAGGGCCTGAACCTCATGAAACATATTAACAGTTCCATGAATATTTTGTTTCATTTTGTTTGCTTAGGCTAAGTGTTTCAGGGCACCTGGGTGGTTCAGCTCAGCATCTGACTTTGGCTCAAGTCATGATCTCACAGTTTGTGGGTTTGAGCTTTGCATGGGCCTTTGTGCTGACAGCTAAAGCTTAGAGCCTGCTTCAGATTCTGTGTCTCCCCCTCTTTCTGCCCCTCCTCTGTTTCTTCCCTGTCTCTCAAAAATAAATAAACATTAAAAAATTTTAAATAAAAACCCACTAAGTGTTTCAACGATTTTCCTAAGCTCTACACTGCATTTTAAGCAAATCTACTGGAAGTAGCACTTTGCATTTAGGAATATGCAACAATAACCACAATATTTTAATTGCTGATGTGTTAATGGTTGATTCAAAACATAGTTGGCCCAAATATTTGTAACAAATCAGTGTATAATGAAGCAGACTTAGAGAATGTATATTTGGATTCACAGTACTCAGCCTATACCTGATCCATGGCCATAGGCCATTCCACCTAGTAAAAGCTCGGTCTCATACTCTGCTAAGGTTTGCTAATAGATTTAAAGGAGTATTACTTATGTGAACACATCTCAACAAGTTCTTGTAAATTTTTTTCTTAAATGAGCCCATGAATATCCTTTGTTAAAATGCTTATGGATTTTTAAAAAATATTTTAATCATAATGGGTAGTTCAAATTGCTTCATAAAACATATTTTCTAAATTACGTCAGCAGCTGAGAGGTCCTGCTTATATATAAAACAATGTGTTTACTTTTGTACAGAATAAAACAGATTTTTAGGAAATAATTTCACCAAAATTGTTCTTTTAATTACCATACATTGTGCATACTTTATTTTATATTCCAAACTGTGACAAACTATATTCTTTGGCTTTGCATTTTGAAAAGTTTTGTGCACATAAACATTCTTCTACTCTTCCTGTTTTTAGTTTTACCATACAATTTATGTACAGCTATTTACTTGAAATTGTGTTCAACTTGTTAGGAATGGGGTATAATAAATATAATTAACTGAATTTATATGTATATTTTTCTTTCAATAGCTACAATTTGTGTTTAGGATACAACTTATGTAGTCTGGATATATTTATGTGTCACTTCTAGAGGAAAACGAGAGAGTGAGGACCACAATTTCTAAGCAACTTAGATTACAATGTGAGTCAGGTATTGGTCTTTCTCTAAGATAATGTGATATATGGTGCATGACCAGTTAGTCTCTTAGTCTCTTCCTTAAATTACAGATTAATCCATATAACATAAAGCAATGGAAGTAGAAAACTTTGGTTCAAAAATGATAATTGTAGAGTACAGGTTGCAGGGGTTAAACTAGTAACATAAAGGTAAATATCAGCAGGAAGTTCATTATTTATCTTTTTCTTAGTAATATTAGATGTAAAGAAATACAGAGTGGTATGTAATAAATACTCAGTGCCTATAAATAGAATAATGCAATAAGACAGGTGTACTGGACATAATACTGTATTTTAAATAAATAGGAAAACCCATTTGGGTCTCTGTCATGGAATATAGGTTTGATTTTACAAAGATTGGAGGAATAAATCTTATGTTACAGGACAAAACAAAAATAACCATAGAGTCTAAATTCTTTAACTGGATTTATAGTTGAAGCAAATTTTTATTTCCACACTGTGAATAAGGACATGTCAGTTTTCTATGTTGAATCTGGGGAGACTAACATACTTTTTCCTTCTATGAGATGTTACAACTTCAAGCTAGTGGAACAGACAGTTGTGGCTTTTGTGGCTTTCCTCTGACAGAATGAATACTATAAAAAATACTAATAAAGGAGTTCAAAGCAATTCTTTATGTGCCTTGGGATTTCCACCATTGCAACTTAACAAGCCTTAGTCTTTCAAACCAGATAGTACTAGTCCCTAGAAGATAATGTCAGTGTTCTCAATCTGCCCTTTGAATGGGTATATTGAGCAATGGTCCATCAACCACCCTTAGTTATAAGGGAAAATATTACTGCTTCACATAATAGACAGGCTTCTTCTTTTGGAGACTGATGTATGAGGCCGCCAATAGTCCTCATGCTTCTTTGCCACTTGTACCATTTATTTTATTTCATTTTTTACAAGATATTTCTGCAATTATCTCATAAGCAGCTTCTTTGCTGTGCTACAAGTGTAGAGTGATCTTGCACAAAGAATGGGCATGGTCAATATAGCTGTATTAAATGTATTTGGTTAGCAGTTCAGAAAAGTTACTTGATTTAGAGACACCTGCATTCAGGTCCAGTTCTGCCACTTTAAGCTATATAACATGGGCTCATTTATCCCATCTTCATACAAAGAATAATGATGCTTAAATATGTTGTTATCATGGTATTATGATGAATGTGGTAGTATATGAGAAAGGTGTCTTGGGAACTCTAAAGTGGATCTGAATTTAGCTACTTAAGTGCCCATTTATTTTCTACATGTAATTGTATTTATAAAATACTTTGCATTCATACAAATTATTTAATCTATGAGCTGTTTTTATTCATAAACATCATAAAAGGTTAGATGTTTTTAAATATAGAAGCATCACTCAACTCTCCCAAACTTTTACTAGGTCAGGAACCAATGAATTAATCTGGATTCTTTTTGTCTTCAATTTTGTATGTGCAAAAAACCAACAATATTAGTCAAGAGTATATGTGATTATAAAGAGCCCAAATATTAAATGACTTTTTTTCCAAAGTATTAATTGATTCTAATATAGTGTTATCAACTTCCTCACTCAAAGAATAAATATGCATGAATAAAGAGATACAATTTTTGAAACATTCTCAGTCACAGAGAATTAATTTTTCAAGGCATAGCAACTCTTAGCACAGTAAGAACCAGTCAATAGTCATTCTAAGCCAGATAATAGAGCATTCTAAAGAACAGGCAGAATCATTTACTTTACTTGTTTCTATGTTTCAAGTAAATGTGACAGTGGCTATCAATGTCTTTTTTTGAAACTACTAAGGAAAATAGTGGGCATCTCTTATTCTGCTCAATGCGTATTAGCTGTGGAGCTACCTGCATTTGAGAATAGGACTTGAATTGAACTACTCAATTATCTAGGGTTTAACTTTTGGTTTCATTTTAGTACTGAAGGAATGCATTCAAGCAGAAAGACAATGTATATTGTATAGATGTCTTGTTCTTAGGACTAGTAGACTTGTATCCAGAGGCAAAAGTCTTTTTCCTTGTTTTAAAAAAATATATATATGTATATATATTGCAATAACTTTGTATGGTGACAGATGGTAACTATACTTCATAATGTATATAAATGTTGAAGCATTACATTATACACCTAAAATAATATAATATTGCATGTCAACTATACTTCAGTTTCAAAGAACACATACACATAGTATAAAGACAAATAAACAAAAATATGTTATTTTATATTTCCCCACTATTCCTCTGGCATTGCACAGACATACAAGATGAAATACTCTGCAAAATCATTATTTGACAAGCAATTTTTCTCCCTACCCTTCATATTACCCCTGACTGCTTAGACTCCTCACTCCAGTGATAGATGTAGTGTGTGTCTTTACAAAACTAATACCTGAGTCAGATCCTCCCCACCTTATCAGTACATGTCGATCCTGTATCTCTTATTCTTTGCATGAAAAAGAAAAACAATAATATGACATAATTTTTAAAGAGTGGGTTCAAACATTATACCCCTCTGGCACAATTTTTTAAAGGATTTCAAAGCTTTCTCCAATGATCTCCAGTATAAATGTGGTAATTTTGTAGAAAAGTCAAGGAGGATGTATGCCTTTCAAATCTTAACAAAAATGCTATCACACATGTACATATCAGTATCATATCTTCTCCTTTCCAAATAAATAATGAGCCATTTATCTTAATTTATGCCTATGAAGAACAAGTAATTAAAGATCAATTGGCAAATTGTTAGCTACCAACTTTAATAATACTGGCACAGATTTTTATAAATCATAGATTATAATTATCATAGAGAGGAACTATCTAATATTTTGCACTACTGAGTATCTTTCTGTATGTTTCAGACATATTTTCTGTTTTAGAAGACACAATAGTATTACTATGTAATAGTAAGTTAACCAGTATTTCACATGGCCCATATTAATTTGGCAACATTGTACTGAATACAGAAAAAATGCATTATTTACCCATTGTTCTCTCTGAGTATGTATAATTCAATTAATTTTCTTTACTCTGTTATCCTTCACAAACTATTTTTGGTGATTGACTAATAAATATTTCATGTACAGGAACTATCATGGTAAAGATAAAAAGGCTATATTCTGTAGGAAAAACTAGGAGCAATATTTATTTTTTATTTTTTATTTTTTTATTTAAATAGCTTATTACCAAGTTGGTTTCCATATAACATCCAGTGCTATTCCCCGCAAGTGCCCCCCTCCATTCAATCCCTCCCTCCCTCTGCCCCCCCCTTCTCAGCCCTCAGTTTGTTCTCAGCATTCAAAAGTCTCTTATGATTTGCCTCAATCCCTCTCCCCAACACTTTTCCCCTTCTCATGGTCCCCTGTTAGGTTTCTCCTGCTAGACATTTGAGTGAAAACATATGGTATCTGTCCTTCTCTGCCTGACTTATTGCGCTTAGCATGACTCACTCCAGGTCCATCCATTTTGCTACAAATGGCCAGATTTCATTCTTTCTCATTGCCGTATATCATTCCATTGTGTACACACACACACACACACACACACACACACACACACACACACCATCTTCTTTATCCACTCATCAGTTGATGGACATTTAAGCTCTTTCCATGATTTGGCTATTGTTGACAGTGCTGCTATGAACATTGGAGTATATGTGCACCTATGCATCAGCACTTCTGTATCCCTTGGGTAGATCCATAGCCCTGCTCTTGCTGGGTCATATGGGAGTTCTATTGTTAATTTTTTGAGGAACCTCCACACTGTTTTCCAGAGTGGCTGCACCAGTTTACATTCCCACCAACACTGTAGGAGTTTGCCCTTTTCTCCACATTCTCGCCAGCATCTATAGTCCCTTGATTTGTTTATTTTAGCCACTCTGACCAGTATGAGGTTGTGTCTCACTGTGGTTTTGATTTGTATTTCCTGATGATGAGTGATGTTGAGCATCGTTTCATGTGCCTGTTGGCCATCTGGATGTCTTCTTTGGAGAAGTGTCTGTTCAGGTCTTCTGTCCATTTCTTTACTGGATTATTCATTTTCCGGGTATGGAATTTGGTGTGTTCCTTGTAGATTTTGGATACTAGCCCTTTATCTGATATGCCATTTGCCACTATCTTTTCCCATTCTGTCAGTTGCCTATTAGTTTTTTTGATTGTTTCCTTTGCATTGTAGAAACTTTTAATCTTGATGAGGTCCCAACAGTTCATTTTTCATTTTCTTTTTAAAAATTTCTTTTTTACATTTATTTATTATTGTGAGACAGAGAGAGACAGAGCTTGAATGGGGGAGGGGCAGAGAGAGAAGGAGACACAGAATCCGAAGCAGTCTCCAGGCTCTGAGCAAGGTGTCAGCACAAAGCCTGACACGGGGCCCAAACCCACAAACTGCGAGATCATGACATGAGCCGAAGTTGGTCGCTCAACCAACTGAGCCACTCAGGAGCCCCAACAGCTCATTTTTCTTCATGATTCCCATGCCTTTTGGGATGTGTCAAGGAGGAAATTGCTGTGATTGAGGTTGAGGAGGCTATTTCCTGCTTTCTCCTCTAGGGTTTTTATGGTTTCCTGTCTCACATTCAGGTCCTTCAGCCATTTTGAGTTTATTTTTGCGTATGGGGTAAGAAAGTAGTCTAGTTTCATTCTTCTGCATGTTGCTGTCCAGTTCTTCCAACACCACTTGTTGAAGAGGCTGTCTTTTTCCATTGGATACTCTCCTGTTTTGTCAAAGATTAATTGGCCATACACTTGTTGGCCCAGTTCTGGGTTCTCTATTCTATTCCATTGATCCATGTGACTGTTTTTGTGCCAGTATCATACTGTCTTGATGATGACAGCTTTGTAGTAGAGGCTAAAATCTGGGATTGTGATGCCTCCCTTTTTGGTTTTCTTCTTCAACATTACTTTGGCTTTTCGGGTTTTTTTGTGGCTCCATACAAATTTTAAGATAGTTTGTTCTAGCTTTGAGAAGAATGCTGGTGCAACTTTGATGGGGATTTCATTTAATGTGTAAATTCTTTGGGTAGTAATGACATTTTAACAAACCATTCCACGAGCACGGAATGGTTTTCCATTTCTTTGTGTCTTCTTAAATTTCCTTCATACGTCTTCTATAGTTTTTAGCATAAAGGTCTTTTACATCTTTGGTTAGGTTTATTCTTAGGCATGATTTTCCTGCAATTGTGAATGGGATCCGTTTCTTGATTTCTCTTTCTGTTGCTTCATTTTTGACGTATAAGAATGCACCAATTTCTGTACATTGATTTTGTAGCCTGTGACTTTACTGAATTCCTGGATCAGTTCTAGAAGGCTTCTGGTGGAGTCGGTCAAGTTTTCCATGTAGAGTATCATGTCATCTGCAAAAAGTGAAAGTGACTTCTTTGCCAATTCTGATGCCTTTTATTTCCTTTTGTTGTCTTATTGCTGATGCTAGGCCTTCCAACACTATGTTAAACAACACTGGTGAGAGTGGACGTCCCTGTCATGTTCCTGATCTCAGGAGGAAAGCTGCCAACTTTTCCCCATTGGGATGATATTAGCTGTGGGCTTTTCATGAAAGGCTTTTATAATGTTTAAATAAGTTCCTTCTATCCCCACTTTCTTTAGGGTTTTTATTAAGAAGGCATGTTATATTTTGTCAAATGCTTTTTCTGCCTCTATCAACAGGATCATATGGGTTTTTTCTTTTCTTTTGTTAATGTGATGTATCACATTGATGGATTTGTGAATATTGAACCAATCCTGTAACTCAGGAATGAATCCCACTTGATCATAATGAATAATTCTTTTTATGTGCTGTTGAGTTCGATTTGCTAGTATCTTGTTAATCATTTTTGCATCCGTACTCATTAAGGGATATTGGCCTGTAGTTCTCTTTTCTTGTTGTGGCTCTGTCTGGTTTAGGAATCAAAGTGATATGTGCTTCATAGAATGAGTTTGGAAGTTTTCCTTCCATTTCAATTTTTTGGAATAACTTGAGACAGATCATTGTTAACTCTGCTTTAAATTTCTGGTAGAATTCCCCTGGGAATCCATTTGGCCCTCGGTTTTTATTCGTTGGGAGATTGTTAATACCTGATTCGATTTCTTCACTGGTTATGGGTCTGTACATATTTTCTATTTCTTCCCATTTGAATTTTGGTAATGCATGTGGGTTTAAGAATTTGTCCATTTCTTCTAGATTGTCAAGTTTGTTGACATATAATTTTTCATAGTAATCTCTGATGATTGCTTGTATTTCTGAGGGATCATTTGTAATAGATTCATTTTCATTCATAACTTTGTCTATTTGGGTGTTCTCTCTCTTCTTTCCAAGGAGCCTAGCTAGAGGTTTACCAATTTTGATTATTTTTTTTAAAAAAACAACTCTTGGATTCATTGATCTGTTCAATTGTTTTTTTGGGGGGGATTCTATATTGTTTATTTCTGCCCTGATCTTTATTATTTCTCTTCTTCTTCTGGGTTTGGGGTGCTCTTGCTGCTCCCTTTCTAGTTTCCTTAGATGCTTTGTTAGATTTTCAATTTGTGCTTTTTCTAGTTTGTTGAAATTGGCCTGCATTGAAATAGACTTTCCTCTTACTACTGTCTTTGCTACCTCCCAGGGAGTTTGGATTGTTGTATTTTCATTTTAATTTGTTTCCATATATTTTTTAACTTCCTCTCTTGTTGCCTGGCTCACCCAATCATTCTTCAGTAGGGTGGTTTTTAACCTCCACATTTTTGGAGGTTTTCCAGACCTTTTCCTGTGGTTAATTTCAAGTTTCATAGCATTGTGATCTCAAAGTGTGCATGGTATGATCTCAATTCTTTTGTATTTATGGAAGGCTGTTTTATGATCCAGTATGTGATCAATCTTGGAGAATGTGCCATGTGCACTCGAAAAGAAAGTGAATTCCCTTGCTTCAGGATGCAGAGTTCTAAATATATCTATTAATTCCATCTGTTCTAATGTACCATTCATGTCCATTGTTTCTTTAGTGATTTTTTTAGTCTGGTTGACCTATCCATTGTTGTAAGTGGAGTATTAAAGTCCCCTGCAATTAGCACATTCTTATCAATAAGATTGTTTCTGTTTGCAATTAGTTGTTTTATGTATTTGGGTGCTCCTGAATTTGGTGCATAGTTGTTTACAATTGTTATCTCTTCCTGATGGAGAGACCCTGTAATTATTATATAATGTCCTTCTTCATCTTTTGTTACTGCCTTTACTTTAAAGTCCAATTTGTCTGATATAAGTATGGCTATTCCAGCTTTCTTTTGGCTTCTAGTCGCATGGTAGATATTTCTCTATCCCCTTACTTTCAACCTGAAGGCATCTTCAGGTCTAAGTTGAGTCTCTTGTAGACAGCAGATAGATGGATTTTTTTTTAATCCATTCTGCTACCCTGTGTCATTTGACTGGAGCATTCAGTCCATTTACATTCAAGTTATTATTGAAAAATGTGGGTTTAGATTCATTGTGTTCTCCTTAGAATTCATGTTTGTAGTGTTGTCTTGGGTACCTTGTATTCTTTGCAACCTTTCCCTCATAGAATCCCTCTTGGGATTTCATGTAGGACTGGTTTGGTGGTGACGAATTCTCTCAATTTTTGTTTATTTGGGAACACCTTTATCTCTCCTTCTATTCTGAATGACAGGCTTGCTGGATAAAGAATTCTTGGCTGCATATTTTTCCTGTTCATCACATTAAAGATTTTCTTCCATTCCTTTCTGTCCTGCCAAGTTTCAGTAGATAGGTCTGTAAGGACTCTGATAGGTTTCCTTTTGTATGTTAAAGCCCTTTTATCCCTAGCTGCTTTCAGAATTCTCTCTTTATCTTTATATTTTGTCAGTTTCACTATGATATGTCGAGCTGAAGGTCGGTTCAAATTACATCTTAGGGGAGTTCTATGAGCTCTTGAATTTCAATGTCTTTCTCTTTCCCCAGATTGGGGAAATTTTCCTGTAAAATTTGCTCCAGTACCCCTTCAGGACGTCTCTTTCTTTCTCTTCAAGGTCTCCTATGATACGGATATTGTTCCATTTGATTGTATCACTCAGGTCTCTAATTGTCCTTTCATGCTCCTGTATCAATTTCTCTCTCTTTTTCTCAGCTTCCTCTTTTGCTATATCTATGTCTTCTAATTCACCTATTCTCCTCTCTCTTTCTTCAATCCATGCAGTGACAGCCTCCATTTTATTATTCACCTCATTTATAGCCTTTAACTCATCACAGCTATTTTGAAGGTTCCTAGTCTTTGTATCAATATCTTCTCTGATGGCCTCTATGTTTTTTTTAATCCCAGTGATTAATTTTATGACAATCATTCTAAATTCTTGTTCCGTTATGTTCCTTGTGTCTGTTTTGAGCAGTTCTGTTGTTCTGACTTCTTCCTGGAGTTTCTTCAGAGAAGAGTTTTTTTGTTTCGTCATTTTGGCTAGCTTTCTGTCTCTAGTCAGTTTTAAAACTTGTTCTGCACTGTGAACCTATTAGTATTTCTCTATTAAAGGAGGCTCTTTGACTGTCTAGGTTCTGTAATTTAAGGAGATATTCTTTTAATGGCATCTCTTGGTTTCTCTTGTTATGACTCTGCTTTGTTTATTTCCCTATTCAGCAATATTTGGGACTTTCCACTATGTGTGCTTTGGCTTATTTCTTGAGGTAGCCCTTAAAAGGAAAACAGACAGACAAACACACAGGGAACACAAGCAGGCAAATGCACTGACAGAACAAGTAAAGAGGCAAACCAAAAGGGGAAAGAAAAAAAGGAACAGGAAAGAAAAGAGAGGATCAGAAAGGAAAAAAAAAAAAAGAAAGAAAGAAAAGAGATGGGGGGGGGGGGCTCAGCAACAGCCAGACATAAAGGACAGTCTGAAAGCATCAAACCTGGGGAAGGAGGAGATAAAGATGAGATAAAGGAAAAAATATCTGGATAGTAAGAGTTGATCTAAGCACAGCAGTGCATAAATGTTGGTCTTTCCCAGACTCCAGGGGGGAAGGGAGAAAAGGAAGAGGGAAAATAGAAAAGAGAATACAAGGGGTGAAAAGTTTAAAAGTAAGAACAATAAGAAAAGAAAGAAAAAACAATTAAAAATAATAAGGAAAAACAGCAGCTCTCCAGCACGGATGGGCGTGGCTTGGTGTAGGTAGTTTGGGTCTCAGGGACTGCTCTCTGAGGCCCCGCCTTGGTGGATGCAGGGAGAATGGCGGCGTCCCAAGCCCCCCTCAGACTATGCGTTACAGGCCACTCTCTTGATTCCAACCTCTTTGTGCCTCAGGCGAGTCAAATTGTTTCAGTTTTCTAAGTTCCGCCAGGGTTTTAAGTCCTAGCCCACGCACTTTGATGCTGCTACCACAGTTAAAATCTCTGGCAGGTGGGCGGCTTTCTGGCCATGATTGAGTAGGGGGACTGCAGAGCCAGGTTTTCCCCTGGCTTTGCCTGCAGTCAGCAAGTCGGCAAGCTGCTGAGCCCAAGGGAGAACAAGACTGCTGAGGGGGACAGATTTCTCTCTCCACGCCCAGGAGCCCTCAGTCCCAGGCCAGGTCTCCCCTCTCCAGAGATTGTGCTATGAGTGATTCAGTCTCCACTTCTCTTCCCCTGGTCTCTTCGCCACCGTGCATGGCGGTCCTGCACGGGGCTCTCAGCGGTGCTGTGCCTCCTCTGGACACACGGCTCTCTGCGGGCCTAGCACCAAGCCTCTGGGTGGTTTCTCTCCCGGCTCCGCTTTGGGCTGGCGCTCCCTCCCCCCAAGTCTCTGGTCCAAGTTTGCACTCACTCAGGCATCTATGAGGCTGTTGTCAATAAGGGGTCTGTGTGCACACCTCCATTTTTGGAGATTGGAAAGCTGTGGCTTTTAATTCTTCTCAATTTGATAATTGCAGGCAGGCGGAGGTAATGGGGCTCCTTACTTCTCTGCCATCTTGCCCAGTCTAGCGAGAAATATTTTAAAATTTATTTTTGAAATCATAGTCTGTGTCATTGATCATAATTGACAATGAAAATATTAAGGTGTAAAAGGTGGGACTAGAATCTAATTTCTAAAGCTTAAATGAAACTCTGATATCTTTATGAAAACAATAGACAAATATTTGCCATAAGAGGTACATCTGTGGCCATCTCAATAACTATCTAAAAGAGAGATACCAAATCTAAAGAGGGCAAATGAAGCTTTTCTTTTTCTCACCCCAACAATGTATGTATTTGAACCAATATTATGGATAAAATATTGTGGATAGAATAATGAACAAATGTTCAGGTATGAATCCTAGTTTGAAATTTTCTATGTACATTTTATGGAAAGGGAAAAGCAAAGTATGGATTAGGTAAACACACATACAAAACAATGAACAAAATCAAGTGGAAAATGAACAATAACCAAAAATAAACAAATTACCTACCTAACTCAAATTCCTACCTTATTGTTCACTCTCCTAATCCCTGGAGATGTCTAACAGAGTTCTAAAGATTGGTCAAGTACAATAAGATTATTGCATATTAGTATGTTCATGGAGGAGATGGTCATGCTAACTATTAGAAGATATAATCATATTTAAATTATAGATGAAACTGTTTTGGAAATATTCGTTTCTCTCTGTTGTACCCTGGGAATGACAATGTGATGCAGAAAACACTGTACATGATCTTTCATAAGTTCTAGATGAATACACATGAAAAACTTGGCAAACATTCTACCATGGCAAAGAAGATATGCAATGAGTAGAAGAAAGTGATTATAAATACCAGTTATAAATACTATGGCCATGTCATGAGTTGCGGAACAGTGGACTATAGTAGTTCTGAGTTAAGTATGTTTGTATATTTATTAACCAAATATTTTTTCCGCTCCCCCATTCTCCTCCTACCTAACATTGAATGTATTATAGTTTATATATCAGTATTTATGTTACAAATATCAAAGAGGAAATGTGAATCAACTAAAAGAATGAACATCACCTAACCACAAGACAAGGACGTTGTATACATTTGCCAAGGAGCTGTTATTATTTCCACATGGTAATTCTATCATGTTAAATGTAAGCGTGACTTTGTTGTCTTTCTTCAGAAATAAAATATATTCTCAACATAAATGTATGAGTACAAATTTGAAAATAGATGTACTGCAGTGACTCTGTCATATATTCCTCTGGCTAGGCTGAATTATGTTTCTTAGATTAATTCTCTTTCCTTTATGTTTCCAAATCAGAAGAGAAACAAACAGACAAAAAGTTGCCTGAAACTTGGAAAATGGGTAAGTCAGGGGCAATTTATGTAGGGCAAGTAGGGTGGAGTTAGCTGGGCTCCCAGTGGGTTGGTTTATTTGAATAATATTCACAATCTCCAGAGTACTCAGGCTGGCCTGAGTTGTCTGAAACATGGCCCCTAGGTGACTAAGGCAGATGCACAATGGTCCAGAATGTGAGAACTCAGTAATGCAAGTCATTGGGATATGGATCAAACTAGCTGCCCAAGAAGGGGAAACCATCCACTATGGCCAGTGGCTTAACATGGAGTCAGGAAAGCATTAGAAACAAAACAGACAAACAAAGTTAAATTACAGTTGATTGATTCCTTCATGTCCTTTTTTTTTAATGTTTTATTTATTTTTGATACAGAGAGAGACAGAGCATGAGAGGGGGAGGGACAGAGAGAGGAGACACAGAACCGAAAGCAGGCTCCAGGCTCTGAGCTAGCTGTCTGCACAGAGCCAGATGCGGGGCTCGAACCCACGAACGTGAGATCTGACCTAAGCCGAAGCCGGAGGCCCAACAGACTGAGCCACCCAGGTGCCCCTTGATGTCTTGAAATAAAATTTTAGCTTGAATATTTGGGATATTTGAGTGGCCAGAATAATAGAGGAGACTTTTAGAGAATAGGGCAGAAGTTGCCTTAAACACCATGGAGAACATGGCATTTTGAGAGTAAAAAAGGAGAATACATGTAGGAGTATAAAGAGCCTTTGTAGGCCCACCCATTTCCATGCAAGCTTTTATATGACACTAGCCAATAAATAAATAAATAAATAAATAAATAAATAAATAAATAAAAGATTTAAATTTTGAGGACCTCAAACAGTATCTTGATGGACTTGTGTTTAAAGCAAGAGTTATGTATTTATGATAATAACATATCAGTATATTCCTTAGATTAATGTTGAAGGTCTTGCAGCTTCACTTTTAGAAGTCAAGAACTAAAAGTTCAGTAAAGTATATGTAAAAGCTAGTTGTAATTGTGACCAAGAGTAAGGGGCAGTAGGAAATAGGCAGAACCTCCTGGTAGCAAGAGAAGGGGAGTAGAAGAAGGCACTAAGGGATGGGAGGTCCTCTCCTCAAGAGGCTGAGAGGTGTGCCTATATGAGGAGGTTGCTTACTCAGGAAAGCAATAATTTCCAATTAATTTTAGAATGGATCAGCTAACTGCAACCTGTGTAAAATTCTTCTCTTAGGCGTGGAGCAGAGTATAGGGGTATATGTTCTGGCAGAGTGCAAAGATCATGGGCTAAGCAAACAATGAGCTCAAGAAACAGCATCCCTGATATCAAAAGAAGAGAAGCACTAAGTGCAGTAAATCTTTTGTGTCCAACTTTTTCAGCGTCTTAGAAGAAGCAGTTTTGAATTAAGAGAGATTGACTTAGTTGTTGTTGTTGTTGTTGTTGTTGTTGTTGTTGTTTTTCTTTTTCTAAGTTGTTCTTTGAGAAGTCAATAGGCATCTCAATAAAACTGGCTGCCTGGGACCTACTGGAGAGATGAAAGTTCTGTTGAATGACTTTTCCAAGAGCTCAGCAATGTGTATTTTGAGAAGTGAAATGTGTGCATGGACACTAAAGCTCAGTGATGGCTGAAACGCTGAAGGAGACAAGTAAAGTCCTAGTGAGTCCTTGTATTGCCATCTGACCATATGTGGAGACATTTGTGACTTTGATTTATATTTTGGACATTTGTGAGGCAAGTGATTCCCAGAATTCCTTACCCTGAAGGGGACAGCTCTTCTCTTAAAGCTATAGTCAAGAATTTGTATAAATGTGCAGATTGGACCATTTGTTCACCAAAGCCTTCAGCCTTAAGGTGCCTTGAAGCCCAAACTTCACCAGATGGGCTGACTTGGGGTGCCATACTCTATCAGGGACATCCCAGGTAAGGGATGGTAAGCAGCAGTATTATACAAAACTCTATAAATTATGATGGTATAAATATCATTGGTGTTGTATACAGACTGATTGTATACAGACTCAGTTTGTTCTAAGGGGCTTCCCAGGTAACTAAGGACTCTGGGAAAAGTGATTTTTTACAGCACCATGATATTTGGCAGGGGACTGAGGAAAAAGGAAGCCACTTCCTCCTATAGGTGGAATATACCAGTGGCTTAAGATTTGGCTATATCCTATTTAGGAAGGCTTTAGTAACCTTGTCAAGCTTGTAAGGTGCAGTTTTAATGACCCAAGGAATAATGATGGATAGCTATGTATGGAGGGTTACAGTCTCAGAGTTTGGGACAGCCTCACTTTTCAGGAGAGCCCAGTCTGTTGCCAGCAATCTTTACGCCAATGGTGTCGACAAGAGCAGTTGTTTTGTTTTTTGGTTTTTGTTTTTGTTTTTGAATCAGAAGCCCATATGCAATTTATGACCCTCAGAGATCCAGAGACTCTAAGAAGCAGACAATGAAGGTTACTAAAGTCTTTACAGTGAAGGAGTCTCTGAGAGCACTAACAGGAGTGCCTGTTGGTTTTGATTTGGATGGATTCTAGGGCCTATTTTTTAAGGTTGGCTGATTTGTCAGTAGGGCCATTAGTGAAATAAAATGAGGAGTATACTGTTTTCAAAAGTCACAAAGAGTTTTTAATGAATATAGCAAATGCATCTCCTCAGTGGAGGATATCATCAATGTTATATCATCCCTGTGCCCTTGAAGAACAATGGATGCAGTTTTAAGATCTTGCCTGCAAAGACGGTGTGCAATGGCACAGCTGTCAAGGTACTTTCTAGGGAGACTAGAAGGTGTGTGTGTCCTTTTGAGGTAAAAGTTAACTGCTGATGAAGGGTTGTTAAAGTAAGCATGGAATGGAACTCAAAACATATTAGCCCAATATGTAATAGCAAAATATTTACTGGCTAATGATGAATACAGTTAGTAATTTCAATAATATTGGGTGTTGAGGATTTAATGGATATGACCATAGCCTTAAGGTTGTGGTAGTTTACCATACCAAACCTTTTATTCTTTCCTTGTTTAAGAACAGGCAAAAAGGCTGTCAAATGAGGAAGCAGTAAAGATAATCACCCATTCATTAATTGGTTTTTATATAATAAATTTTGATCCTTGAAGACCTTGTTTTGATTTATTTGGGAATGTACTAACCATTCTAACTAGGGGTTCATGGAGTCCCATTTTATCAAGCCAATTTCTAAGTGTCAAAGACTTAATTTAATTTAAATTAATTACTCAATATGTCAAAGTGTTTATGTCTAAGATGAGATATTTCAGGCCAAAGGGTACTATAACTATGGGAAATTTAGCCAAGGTTGTAATTAAAATGAAGCATGGCTATTTTTTTGTCTAATTTATATTTAGTTATTTCCCAAGATTATATGGGATATCATGTTTAAATTTAGTGAAATCCCAAGTATAGTTATAATTTAAGGCACAGTATTAAGTCCATGAATCCTTGTCATTGATGCATTTTAGCAAATATTGCAGTTAATCTAGAATCTATGTAGTAGAAACACAAAAAAACACTTCGTATTCTTATATGTTATTGTTATATACATTTTTAAAATAAATGTCGGATTTTCAATTGACTAAAATTATTTTTTTATTTTAACGAATTATGTGCATGTATGTTTTGTAGTTGTTAGTTCCTCCCCAACTATCCTGTGTTTTGGTTCTATTTATTCCCTCCCCCCCTCGGATTTTTTTTTTTCCTATTTTGAACTTCTAGCAGCCTAAAGTCACAGTGTGTAGTTTCTATGTCTGTCTGCTAGATCACAGTGAGGACTCTCTTTGTGGTTACAAGAAAAGGGAAGGAGAATGGTAGCCTACCTCACAAGTAGCCATCTTTTGTTCCAACCCTTTCCAGTCTACCTCCCAGGGATTGGGGTCTACACTTAGAGAGGTCTATCTGTCTTCTTGGGACAACAGAGTCCCTTATCGAATGTGTCAGTCAATCCACATGTTGACATGGAGTGGCACTCAGTAAAACACTAGTATACTGGTTGGTGTTTTTTCCATTACTTACGCAATCAGGTAACTTTGGCAGATGCATCAGGAGGACAGAGGTGAGATATTCATTCCTTTGTCCAAGAGTCCCAAGTTTGGTCTAAATATTGGGCCACTGACCTGCATGCAACCCATGATACCCCTGAGGATCTGGGGAACAAGAAATTAGTTGACAGCAGCAAGGTATGTGGTAGGACAGATAATAGGCCATCTGAGCAACAATGACAAAAACAGAGCATCATTCTTCCTACTGTGAGCAAGTCTGGTCAATATCTTCTTCCACAAGGGTCACCAGAAGTGCTTGAATAAACCAGAATTCTGCCTGAAATAACAGTGGGTGGGGGACAGGCTAGATGTGTGATAGCTACTAAGGAGGGCACCTGTGATGAGCACTGTGTGTTGTATGTAAGTGATGAATTACTGGATTCTATTCCTGAAACTAATATTGCACTATATGTTAATGAGAATTTAAATAAAAATTTGGAAATATGAAAAACAGACAAAAAAAACAAATAAAAATTTAAAAATACAAAAAACAAAAAAACATCACTGGTGCTGAAGAAGTGACAAGTCCCTGAAATAAGCCCCTGCCAAACATAGGATGTGACCAGAAAACTACTGGAAGACTGCTGCCAGAAGTGCAGCTCAAGGGATGCATCATTCCTACCCCCCTAAGTAAGGACCCCATCTCAGCTGGTGTGTAGTTTAGCCAGTATTTTAAATATTCCAAAACCAAGGACATTTGGGTAAAGAGATATGGGAACCACCAAAAGACACAGAGTAAGTTTTTGATGGCAGGACACAACACTGACACCGAGATAAATAACAGGCAGGACTCTTTTACAGACAGCTCCAAATGAGAAAAGGCTGTTACCCAGAGTCACACAGAGAGTGTACCTAAGGATGGGGTAATAGAAAGGTGGAGCTGGAAGTGGCAGCTTATGTATGATAAATGGGATTGGGTGGCCAGACTTCTTGGCCTCTTCAGAATTGGCTTGTTTTAATAAATTTTCAGTTTCTGGGTGTCAAGGCTATCTCTAGTTGGCTGACACCTGGCCCTGGGTCAATGAGCTCAGGTACATAATGACCCAGAGTGTGAAAGCCCATTAATGCAGGTGGTTGGAGTGTGAACTTAATGAGGGAAACTGGCTGGTTCTACCCAGGACCTCAGAATTAGGTCAAGACATATTTAAGACAAACAAAACAAACAAACAAACGAACAGAAAATTATATTACAGGCCTCATCCAGTCTTACTGACTCAGAGTCCACATTTTGATATCGTCAGAAGATGCCGATGTTCATTCAAGTTTGAGAAAGACTTCTGCATGCCATGTTTTTCAGGAACGGTTGACACACTGGAAATATTTACCTTGGGAAAGAAGAAGTTTGAGTTGAATACTGAAGAGTGAGTGAAACCACTTTAAAAACTCAAATCTATACAAGCTCTCATGATATGATGGATCCCTTAGTGAAGAAGGGATATTAATGACCAGTTCACAAATATAGATTCTGAGGTAAGATCATGGTTAACTGACTGTGTTATTTGGTGACTCTGTCTATGGAAGACTTATACATCCTAATTCTGTTTAACTTAGATATGACCATATAACTTGTTCTGACTAACAAGATGTAAAATAAAAATACATTTGTTATTTTCATATGGAAACTTTAAGAAGTAGTGACTAGTTCATCATTTTTTTTCCCTTCTTTGCTTCTGGGATCATAGAAGTACATGCCAAGATAGAACTTCCTACAACCTACATATCTCAGGGAATGTCATAAGCAGTGTCTTGTCATCCTGCAGTGGGTATATAGTGTGAACAAGAGATGTTTTTGTTTTAAGGACCTACTTTCCCCCCCTATTTTTAAGCTTTTGAAATTCGGAAGGTATTTGCACTTGGCATAGTGTAACTTAGGGTGACTAGACTGATACAATAAGGAACTTTCTAAAATAAAAATTACACAACAATGCAATGCACTTCCTTCAGAGGAATGTGAATTAGGCTGTGCAATCAATAAAACATGGATTTAAATCTCAGCTCTTTTGTTCTCAGCCAATTACATGTATATGGTTGGGCACCCCATGGATATTTAATAAGTGTTATTTTCTCTCCATTAATGCAATAGTTTTCAAATAATCCTATGGAGCTCCGTATTTCCATAGTAGTACCTCAGGGATCGTAGCTCTGAGGGGATGCTACAGGTACAGAGTTGAAGGTCTTCTGTCACCTACTTAATTGGTGTGACCCTACTCAAATATTTGTACATGTCACAGTGGTATTTAAAGTTAGCTGACTAAAAATTCCTCAGGGAGCATAGAATGGTGCTCTAGAGAATTCTTGGTGAATGGAAATGTTCTAAACATTTCTTGTGGCTGAAGTTGAGCATAGCTAAGGTGGCAAGATGTCCTAGTTTTCCCAGAACAGACCTGATTACTTTACTAGTAATCACCTCCTAATTTAATTTCAAAGGTTACCCAGTTTGGGTGATAAAATTATATGGCCACCCTAATAAAAAAAAAAACACTCGAGTATAATGATATTATGAGTCAATGATGATGAAGACAACAAATAGTTAACATTAACATAGAAGTTTACAATATACTACAGATTTATTTCTACCAAGTGATTCTTGGGGCCCCTGGGTAGATTGGTCAGATAAACATCTGACTGTTGATTTTGGCTCATGGTCGATTGAGCCTCTTGTGAGATAGAGCCCATGTCGGGTTCTGCACTGAAAGCAGGGAGCCTGCTTGGGATTCTCTCTGTCTCTTTCTCTCTGCCTCCCATCACTTGCATGTGACCTCTCTCTCTCCTTCAAAATAAATAAATACACTTTTAAATAATAAAAAGTGATTTAAAAGAAAGCAATTCTTTTTTTGTCTGGTGAATAAGTGGACTCAATGTACTTTAAAATGTATTTCAAACTTTGAGATTCTATCATATTATAAGCATTAGAAATTACCTAGAATTATCCAATCTTTTTAGAGGATGAAGAAATTGCCATTGATAAGAATAAATGTTGATAACACCAAATAAGCAGAAGCCATGATAAACATAAAAATTTCAATTACACATCATTTTCATATTTGAAAGTACTATTTGGTCCTAAGAGAAGATGTGTCTTATAAGGCCACAGGATTTCATCGAGGTCTAATATCTTCAGAGTTGCAGGAGAAAGTCAATTACATAAAAGCAAGAGACACATTATCCTAACCAAGAGCCAAAGCCATCAGGCACTGGTTATACACTTTAATCTTGTATGAAACATGGATCCCAAATCTAAGTGGCGTGTTTAACTTCACCTCTTCCATCTTTTTGTGGTGGAGTCACTGACAATTATAAATAGGGTTCACATGTATCCTTAGTATTGCACTCAATGGTGCAGCCTCATCTTAGCTAATATTTCCAGTTCTTAAATACTCAGGAAATCAAAAGGCCAGATTCAAAACATTGCTTTAGGAAAGCAGCCTTTCAAGTTATGTAAATTTGTAGAATCGTGGCGTTAATGGAAAGCATTTGAAAATTTATGAATGGTTAGAATCACATAGGATGTAATTGAGTCTATATTGTTATTTAAGATGAGAAAATCCAAGCTTGAGTATTTATACTTATATTTTGGCTACTTAAGATAATTTGATGTTCAGAAAATGTTTTTGATACGTAACTCCAATTTCAAAAATAGCAGTGGGACCTTATATTTTAAGTTAAAGTCTTTCTAAATTTAAAAACAATGTTGGAGTGTTTAAGGTAACTTTGAATCACTCCATTAAAGACCTAATGTACTGCAGTTTTAAGGATCATGTAAGTGTTTTCCAACCAAGCAATGGAGGAAGTTAGAAAGGAAATCAAGTATTTCAAAGTATCTGATTAGTAGAGGGACTGTATGCAGAACTTATCATAGTTTGTTTAAGTACCTCACATTGCCACTTAAATCCTGTAGCCATTATAAACAAAATTTATAAAATTAATCTCTTTGTAAGCATCTTGGTTAGTGGGAGAAAAGGCAATAATCAAAAGTAGTCTAAGAGATATCCGTGTGCATTCTTCCAAGGAGCCATGCATCAATTCTCTTTCCTGATAACTTCCAACCTTACTTTACAGGTGTAAAAATAATGGCATGTGGCCCACATAATAAAGTTTAAGTATTTAAATATCATCATAAATTTGACAGAATAGTAGCCTCTTGTGAGCAATAGGGATTTGGGAATAAATCTAATCTTCTCCATGTAGAACATTATCTCCATGTTTTATTAATGGAAATAGACAATTTTCAAGGATTTTCAAACCATAAATGCAACCAGTATGAAAAGTCTAAAGCTCAGACCTTGAGTTTTTATCCAACAGAAAGTTTAATCATGAAATCAATATTTTGTGAGCAAAAATTCTAGTGAGCTGTGTGTGTCTGGGGAGAATATTTTCATGGCTCAGTGATGCTACTTAGTAAGTGAAAATCATTGATGCATAACCAGAGAAAGAAATTTGTGAAATAAAACATTCAGCTGTTTTTTACAAGATATTGGGCAATGCAAATTATTTTGTCTAACCACGGTGATTTTTTTAAAGTTTGCTGATGCTTATATAATAGCCCATCAGGGCACTATAACTCATAGTAGTGTGCTTTCATTCCCTTGAGTTTATAGGTACCTAATGCTCCATTTTAAGTCATTCTGCATCACCATTGCATAAGCTTAAACAAAGTTTTTAGAAGAAGAGATTTGGAGTGGAGAAAACAATAGTACATCCTTTTTTCTCTTTTCTTCCCTTCTCTCCCTTCTCTTCTCTTCTTTTTTTTTTTCATTATTTGGAGAAAAAGAGACTTAAAGAAGTAGCTCTGTGTGGGGTCACATGAGCATCCACGAAACACTGGGGAACCTGTAGGGAAGGTATGGGAACTGTAACCAACATCTCCTCGTCTGCCATAAAGCTCTGCAGTGATGAGTTATTTGGTTGTACTAAATGTACATGAATAGTTATTTCCTTAATTCTAGAACAGTAAACAGAACAAACAACAGAAACATGTTTCTTTCCTTCTAAGAGTGAAAGTGATAAGGTTTCACTATGAATACAAATATAAGTAAATATAAATACAAATACAAATATGAATATAAGGGGAAATCTGATCATAGAAGATGCAACTTACACAGGGGAAGATAGAACAATTAAAAACTTGGTTGCCACTTTCTAAGTAAATCAATGGCTATGTTGATCTGTTACAAGCTTCGTTTGCCTTTTTGTTTTGGGGTTTCTCTCTCTTCTCTCACTGTCCTTACTGTTGAATGAATTCATAGTTTAGGTTCCTCTGGTGGGAAAGCAGCACAAACATGTGATATAATTCACCAGAAGGAGAATCTGCATCAGATCCTCCAGCAAAGTGTGTGTCTATCATTATCTCACTGAATCTAAGTTCACTTCTTTTCAAATACAGCTGGTAAATCTAAATGTAATGGACACAGGTGTGAGCCACCATGATCTCCTGCAGAAAGGACTGTCCAGCTTCAGGAGCATGATCAGCAGATAGCAGTCTCCCAGGAGGTGTGACTTTCCCCATGCAGTCCACACTGGAAGAATGAGAAGACCGAGAAATGAATGCAGTCAGCGCAGCTCATGATAAGACAACTCTGACAGATCATACTTGATCCAGGCCTTTCCTGTGGGTTGACCAAGACTTTATAGGACCTACATCAGAGTACATTCCCAACTCTGCTCCATCACTTTTTCTTTCACAGGTGTTGGTCTCTAACATAGACCTTGCCCCCAAAACTTCGTCATAGAGCCTCAGCACTCCAACTTGTGATGCCAATGCCTATTCAAGTATTGTCAGCAAATAACCTCTTAATGTGCTATACTTAGCATGCAATAGTTGAAAAGACCCCTGTGTTTAAAATTGCAGTAGGGATGAATGTCAGCCTTCTGCAACCTGTCCCTAGTGACCTCAAAGAGGCATCAAAAACAGGAGGAACCACAAAACCAGGTAGGCAGAGGTACACAAACAATATTTTTTAATAATTAGATGCAATAAAAATATAATGTATTTAGATGACCTAAGAGTCTTTCTCAAGCCTATGTGGAAAAAAAACCCTTAATTTTAACAACTTTAACAAATAATGCCTTGTGATGTGCAAGTATTTAGAGAACTGCTCGCAAGTACATATACTCTATTCTCATTTTTTTATCTAGAATTCCTTGTATGTAACAAACTTCAGAGCAATATCTCAGAGCAATCTGAAAGACTGTCTCCCAGGTTGTAGTCTTCAGTAAGACAAGGAATAAAGCATTTACTTGCTTCCTCTGAAATTGACTTCCTTTCAGTCAACACTGCTGAATACACAAAGACTAACCCAAAACAAGCATTCTAGAATGCAAAGATCCTCATCACTTGGTAGGCTAGAAATCTTTGCAAAGGTTTGGAGGGCAGGAAAGTCTTGCTTGAATCATTTAAACACTGCATTAGGAGGCTACTCATTCTATTGTTTTAAGTTTAATTTTACTTATTTTGAGATAGAGAACAAGCAGAGTGGGGCAGAGAGAGAGAGAGAGAGAGAGAGAGAGAGAGAGAGAGAGAGAGAGAATGAGCACGCATATCAAGCTGGTTCTGTACTGCTAGCACAGAAGCCAACGGGGGGCTCGAACTCACAAACCACAAGATCATGAGCTGAGAAGTCAAGAGACCAGTGCTTAACTGACTGAGCTACCCAGGCACCCCACTGCTCATTCTTTATCAATCATTTTACCAATACACACAGAAAGAAAACATCAAATAAGTCCCTATGAAAAGACAAATGATTCACTTTTGACAATATATATAATTATTTTAAAACTGACAATGTGCCAGCTACTCTATTAAATTATGTATATTCATTATCACTAATCCATTCATGGATCCATCTTTATATAGATAAGGAAATTGAGGCTCAGAAAAAAGTATGGATGAATGAATGAATAAATGAATGAAGAGTGTAGCAAAGCAAAATATATATTTGAATTCCAAGGCCTATGATTCTGGCTATGGGGGGTGGGGAATAAAGTTTGAGAAGAGGAAATAATGCTGATACAATTGCTAGTTTGTCCAGCAGCCAAGACAGAGACTAGTAGACTAGAAAGGAGGAAAAAGGAAGTTCAGAGGCCTAAAAGAGTTTCACAACTGATTCTTTTCCTTTGAAATTGCCCTAACCAATACAAATGCTCCATCAAAGTTCTTTTGCATAAAAGTTGACATAAAATAATAGAAGTAAAATATTTTAAATTGGATTACCTATTTATAAACCAAAACTTTTAAGACTGTATGAAAAGATTAGTATTGTCCTGTCAAGACCTTTGATAATAACTGACTAAAAGTATGAATAGAAGCTCAGCATTATCACATATCTTTTTGAGTCTCTGGGAAATATCACGTGAAACACAAAGGCGCCTTGATAGCTTTTATTATTTACATGCCGTCAAGGTTTTCAGGTATCTAATAATAAACTCCTAAAGGCAACACACAACAGGTTAGTTGCCTTGGCAACTGAGGCTAGCCAACCACAGAAACATTTTAATAAGGCAGCCACACCATCAGTGATTTAAAAAAAAAAAAAGTCCCAGTTTGACAGAGGAGTAAAACTGGCACACTGAACCTGAACAGGGCAGGAACATGCATAACATGGGCACAGGCAAAGGCTGCAATATGATGTGCTCTAAAACTTGCAACAAATATCATTACTGCTCAAAAGCTACACAAGTTGCCAGGGAACTTTAATATTCTGCTGTGCGTTGAGTTCTCACAAGGTTGAGTTTTGGTCTGCCAAAATCTTCATCATCATACGGGATGGTCTCATTCAATTGAGCCTAAGCACACAGATGATATTTTGAATGGGGCTTTCAAGGGGAGTAGAAAATGTGGTAAAGTGCTCCATGAATGCCTTTGAAATAAATAGACCTAGATATAACTCTAAGGATGCCTAGAGTGGCTCAGTTCATTAAGTATCTGATTCTTGATTTCAGCTCAGGTTCATGATCTCACGGTCATGAGACTGAGCCCCGTATCAGGCTCTGTGTTGGACATGGAGCCTGCTTAACATCCTCTCTCTCCCTCTCCTCCTGCCCTGTCATGTTTTTGTGTACTCTTATGAGGTTTTCCCTCTCTCTGTCACAAATAAAAAATAAAGGATTAAGGCTTAATCCACCTATCTCCTCTATTAAGTAAGTAGATGTGGAGCACTGGAGAGAGAGAACTCAGTCCCTTCAACCATATCACATGGGCATTTCCAACACTCTTAATCTGTAAGTCTGAGTTTTAATTGATGGTCTTCTGGGAAATTTAATTGGAATGTCATTTTTATAGACCTGACCAATACCCTACCTATTGGCTTTGGTGCCACAGGATAGGGTAATTCAGTACAGAGATAATATGCTGAACAGAGGAACCCAAATCCTACACTACATTTCAGTATGTACAGGCAGCTGGGTTGCAAACATCACACTATAATTAACATATTCACTGAAAAACAGTTCATCTGTTTAGGCTGAATAAATGTGTGCATAATATACTCTAAAAAATTGTACTCTGTCTTCCTTGCATTGAATCACGGGGCCCTATTAGAGATCGTGATACTTCTAGTGTGTTCTCCTCTGACCTAACTACCAGTGCTGCATTGAGCACCCATTTTCCTCCTGCTTAAAGAAACCTATAAGTAATACCATTTATCACATTATTTTGAATTTTTGTATACTGGCTTGTCTCTTCTTTTAACTGAGAACTCTTGGAGAATAGTAATCCTATTTGTATAAATGTATATCCCTAGGACTTTATCAGTATCTGACTCAGTGCTAAGTATAAAGTAAATGTATTTTGACTGAATCAGAAAAATAGGAGAAAACACATGTGAATATAACTCTCCTCGTTAGTGGAACCCCTGTTGACTTCTGATCTTCCCCAGGATGAGGCTGCCTCACACAACCACTTGGTAAGTTGGGTTTTCCTGGTTTACATGGAAATAAACTCAGAGTGAGAGGACAGTTCTACTTTCCCCCTTTGTTAGATTATACTTACTCTGAATGATCATTTATCTAAGTTGTTTTGAAACAAAATTACCTGCTGAAATTCTCTCTGCCTGAGCACCCCAGGTATAAACCTCAGAGTTAACACCTCACTATTCAATGTGTCACATACACTGGTAGCGTCCCATGCTTCCTGTTGACTGTCTGCTTCCCAGAGAAGCAGCAAACTAAGCTGACTTAAGTTGTCTAATCCTGGCCCCTGAACTGCCTCCATGTCTGTTTAATATAAATTATTAACATGACTACCAAGGGTTTTGCTTTTTAAATTTTGTGAATTGTCTTTATGCCAGGAAGTGTCTAGATATTACACTTTTAGCATCACGAAAATCCAACCACATATAGATGAGATCATACAGTATTTGCTCATCTGTGACTGGCTTATTTCACTTATATTGTCCTCTGGGTTCATCCATTTTACCACAAGCTCATAATGCTATAATGCACATGAACGCACAGATACCTCCCTAGATAAGTGATTTCATTTTCCTTGGATATATATTTCACTGTGGTCTGAATATTTGTTTCCCCTCAAATTCATATGTTGACATCTAGCCCCTAGTGGGATGATATTTGGAGGTAGGGACTTTGGGGGTAATAAGGTCATGAGCATGGGGCCTTCATGAATGGGAGTAGTGGCTTTATGAAAGAGACCCCACAGAGACCCTTAACTCCTTCCATTTTATGTAAGAATAAAATGAGAAGAGTGCAGCTGAAAGAAGGTGATCAATAATGGCATCTCAACTCAGAATTCTGTCTTCTGGGATTGTGAGAAATAACTGTTTTTAAGTCCTCCAGGTTGTGCTATTTTGTTATAGCAGTCCAAACAGACTAGGACATACCCAGAAGTGGGATTGATGGTGTCATACAGGAGCACTGTTTTTCATTTTTTGAGAAACCCATGTACTGTTTTCCATAATGACTGTGCCACTTTCATTCTCCCCAACAGTATGGGAGGATTCCCTTTCCTCTACCTCCTCACCAACACCTGCCATTTTTTTTGTGTGTGTCTTTTTGACAAGTAGCCATTCTAACAGATGTGAGGTGATATCTCATTTTGGTTTCAGTTTTGCACTTCCCTGATGATTGGTGAATTGAGCACATTTTCATACACCTGCTGTCCATCTATATGTCTTATTTTGAAAAATGTTTATTCAGGCCTTTTTCCCACTTATAGAAGCAGAGAGTAGAATAAATACTGCCAAGGGTATGGGGGTGGGGAAAATAGTCAAATATTGGTCAAAGATTACAAGTTCAGATATGTAAGGTGAATAGATTCTGGAAATCTAATACACAGCATAGTGACTACAGTTAATGATATTGTACTATGCACTTGAATTTGCAGAATAAGAGAATAAATCTTAATTCTTCTCACCAAAGGAAACAAAGCTAACTTTAAAAAAAGTATATGAAATGGTGGATATTTAATTAATTTGATTGTGGTGATCAATTCACATTATATATGTATATCAAACATTATATCAAAATATCATGTGTACACCTTAATTTATTCATCATTATACCTCAATAACAGAAGAAACAGGCCTGAAATAGGCACACTATTCTATCTTAATCTTTTAAAATTTTTTCAGAGTGTAATTTTACTTGAAAGATAATTTGATCCTTACATTAAAAGTTCTGTTGCACACAAGATTTGTATTATATCTCTTTTTTATCTCTTTTTCTCAGTAAGTAAACTGAGACTCTGAATGGAAGTTGTGTGTGATCTAGAGCTACATAGAGCCCGGACAAAAATCCAGGTTTACTTTCTCTTTGAGACTCCCCCATACTCTACAAATAATGTCCCATTTCAGAAAAATAACTTAACATTTTTATGAATTCCATTTGAGTCACAAGAAATGCTGTATTATTTATATTGTTCTTAAAAGGAATGCTATGATAATTGGAGAGGATTTAAATACAGTAGTAAAAATTCAGGTGCATGACAGGAAATAAAAAGGCTTTTGTATAGTATTAGTCAAGCTATTGTATTGTGGAAAAGTAGAAAAGGCTTTAAGAAATATTTTTAATAAAAATCTGGCATATATAACTTTGTCCCTGTTGTATATGGCATGTTTTGTATGTGGGAAATGCCTCCTATTAGACATCTAAAGCTCATTTTGGTCCACTCTTATATTAGAAGCTTATATTTATATTTTTTCCATTGTCTCATTTCCCTTAGAAATTTGTGCAGTTTCTTTTCCAGAAATATCATCTGATTGAATGAGTTAGAAAGCTATATCATAATAGCCTCTTGATAGATAGACTTAATAAACATTATTTAAACTTATATCATGAAGACCAAACAAATGTCATATTTTTAGAAAAACTTCAAGATGACCTTTTGAAACAAGGCGAACAATATCCTACCAAGATGCTTAAGTGATATAGCTAATGTTACATCTCATTTGTCATGATTTACAGCTGCACAAATGACATTTGTATTTGAAAAGGTCAGGATGGATGATGTTATTGCTCAGTAAGATTAACACCCACTACAATTTAAATTAAATATTTTACAATTGTATTACTGGGATTTTTTTAATGGCCACTGGGGGCAATTGATGATACTTGCATCTGAAATTTTCCCATTCTAAAGTTTTCATGGCTATGTGTAATTATCTATGATTGAGAGTGGTGAAGATGGTACGTCTCAGAACTTTTCTTCTGGGTAATATCTTGGGCCTACATAAAAAATCTTTTTAGGCCCTCTGCAGAATTTTCATGGCCCATGCTTTAGGTGTGCATCTTAACTTTTAAAATATCATTGACAAACTCATCTTCCAGTCAATTGTTAAAAATTTAAGATCTATGGTGGGCAAACTTTTCCTGTAAAGCACAAGTTATTACACATTATATGCTTTGTGTGTTACTCAGCTCTATAGTTGTAATGTGAAATATAGAAACAAATGTGTGTCTGTGTTCCAGGAGAACTTTATTTGCAAAACCAATAGTGGCTTCGTGAGCTGGATTTTGACTCCTAATGAACCATCAGAGTTCTACAGTTTTGACAGATAAAAGATACTCTGTGAGCACCTGGGTGGCTTAGTCGGTTGAGCCTCTGACTTCAGCTCAGGTCATGATCTCATGGTTCATGAATTCAAGCCCTGCACTTGGCTCTGTGCTGACAGCCTAGAGCCTGGAACCTACTTCGGATTCTGTGTCTGTCCCTCTTTGCCTTTTCCCTGTTCATGCGCTCTCGCGCTCTCTCTCTCTCTCTCTCTCTCTCTCTCTCTCAAAATTAAATAAACATTAAACTTCTTTTTAATAAAAAAAAGTTACTCTGAAATCTTAATGTAAATTGCCAAATAATCTACTGTGAACAATGTTATTCATAGAGCTTATTTTGAAGGAATGGCAGTCCATCATTTCTCTTTACCCAAGCTTTTTTTGAAGAACATAGTATTTCTGTGAAATATTATTCAGTAGTTTGTGGTAGTTTCATGGTGAATTTGGGAAATATTGGATTAAAAAAGCATAACAGGTTTCTCTGGGGGAGAATGTACAGGGACTTTTAATATAATGAAATGGACCATGGTACACAAGGAGAAAGAAGACATTTTAAAAATGTATATGGTGTGTGAGCCTCTTTCCTTTTTCTTTCTTTTTTTTTTTTTAACAAAACATTTTTTACTGAATCATCAGTGGGGCACAGTTTGCAAGAAAATTAACTTCAGTTTAATCTGTGAGAGAGTAGGTAGTGATTTAATTATTTACGCATAGGAGCACATGTACCCCAATGTTCATAGCAGCACTGTCAACAATAGCCAAAACATGGAAAGAGCCTAAATGCCCATCACCTGATGAGTGGATCAAGAAGATGTGGTATATATTCACGATGGAGTACTACATGGCAATGAGAGGAAATGAAATCTGGCCATTTGTAGGAAAGTGGATGGACCTCGAGGGTGTCATGCTAAGCGAAATAAATCAGGCAGAGAAGGACAGATACCATATGTTTGCACTCATAGGTCTAGCAGGAAAAACAGGAGAAACCTAATGGAGGACCAGGGGGAGGGGAAGAGGGAAAGAGAGTTGGGGAGAGAGAGGAATGCAAAACTTGAGAGACTACTGAATACTGAAAATGAACTGAGGGCTGAAAGGGGAGAGGGGAAAGAGGTGGAGGTGATGGAGGAGGGCACTTGTGGGGAAGAGCACTGGGTGTTGTATGGAAACCAATTTGACAATAAACTATT
>NC_043701.1:128226261-128247299 GCF_006229205.1 Suricata suricatta
TAATGGAGGACCAGGGGGAGGGGAAGAGGGAAAGAGAGTTGGGGAGAGAGAGGAATGCAAAACTTGAGAGACTACTGAATACTGAAAATGAACTGAGGGCTGAAAGGGGAGAGGGGAAAGAGGTGGAGGTGATGGAGGAGGGCACTTGTGGGGAAGAGCACTGGGTGTTGTATGGAAACCAATTTGACAATAAACTATTAAAAAAAAAAGAAAAATAGGCTGGAAGGTCAATTGAAAAACTAATTCTGTAAAGGCCCATACAAATATTTTTATTTTCATTGAAATAAAATAAAGCAACAAATAAATAAACAAATAAATAAATAAATAAATAAAATGTTGCCTTAAAGTTTTTTGGTTGATGTTCCTTTGCAGAATTGGAAAATTTTCATGTTAGTTCTTTTTTTTTTAATTTTAAAATGTTTTATTTATTTTTGATACAGGGAGCATGAGAGGAGGAGGGGCAGAGAGAGAAGGAGACACAGAACCAGAAGCAGGCCCCAGGCTCTGAGTTAGCTGTCAGCACAGAACCTGGCGTGGCGCTCGAAACTACGAACGTGAGATCATGACCTGAGCCGAAGTTGGAGGCTTAATGGACTGAGCCTCCCAGGCACCCCTCATGTTAGTTCTTAAGAAGATTGTAAGGTAACTCATGATATCTGTCATGTAAAATCTTTGCCTTTAAGGAAGGTTTGAAATTAAGAGAAAAATAAAGAATGGAAAGAAAAATTGACATTGCTGTCTTCATACTAATGATAGCCTCACAAGTAAAAGCACCCTACTGGTTCAAAGAACTCCTCACAATAACACTTCCATGTTACAGTGTTTGGGGGCATTTAAATTAATAGAATATTTTATATACCTTTTCACTACAGCCTGTTGTGAAAACAAGTTTAATAATATTAAATATAATATGAATTAATGAAAGTATACCCAAAAATATTTAAGTAATTTTTTCTTTTGTTAACTCAAGCCCTAAACTTTTAGTTGCTTGAAAATCTAATTTTAAGGGACGCCGGGTGGCTCAGTCAGTTAAGCGTCAGACTTAGGCTCAGGTCATGATCTCATGGTTTGTGAGTTTGAGCCCCGCATTGGGGTCTGTGCTGACAGCTCAGAGCCCCGAGACTTCTTCAGATTCTGTGTTTCTCCCTCTCTCTGACCCTCCCATGCTCATGCTCTGTCTGTCTCTGTCTCTCAATAATAAAAAAGTTTAAAAAATAAAAATAAAACGTAATTTTTATTAGCAACATAGGAAAAAACAGATGTTGGCAACGATGTGAAGAAAAGGAAACCCTTGTATATTGCTGAAGGGAATGCAAACTGGTGCAACCACTCTGGAAAACAGAATAGAGATTCCTAAAATAGCTAAAAGTAGAACTACCTTGTGACTCAGCAATTTCACTACTGGGTATTTATCCAAGGGATACAAAGTGTGATGTTTCAAACAGACACATTAAGTACATTTTAAGTATAACCCAAGGTCTTAAATTATTGGAAAAAATCATGGAAATAGATAAAAAATATGACTGCACTTTCCTATGAATGATTATTTTGTATTTTTTATCCACAACCCACCACCCACTGTCAGCTTCTCTCTTCCTTGTTGGTGATTATAGCATTGTGCTATCATATTCCATATTATGGACAGACTATATGTTCATGTCCAAATGGCTCTTTACTAAAACAGACTAATTTTTTTAGGTCAGCTGAAATTTTTTGTTTTTCAATTTAAAAATGTTAATGTTTATTTATTTTTGAGAGAGAGAGAGAGACAGAGAGCAAGCAAGAGAGGGGCAGAGAGAGAAGGAGACACATTCCAATGCAGGTGAAAGGCTCTGAGCTGTCAGCACAGAGCCCGATGCGGGACTCAAAATCATGAACTGCGAGATCATGACCTGAGCTGAAGTCGGACACATAACCCGCTGAGCCACCCAGGTACCCCAGATATTTTTTCGTTCTAATAATTGTTTGACTTATATTTTGTTTAGGATGATATGTATTATATTTTCCTTTAGTATTAATAAGAGTATATTTCTATTAATGATTTTATTCAACATATTTCTATTAATGGTCTTTATCTATTGGCAGAAGAAAATATTAGAATCGTTGGATTGAAGGATGGATGCAATATGTTTCATTTCTATCAGTGTCTGTCAAATTTTTCTATTTAAATTTAAAATTTTTAAATGCAGTTATTATATCTTCCCAATGACATAGTAATATGCTGGGCATTTGGTAGACTGAGGAGATGAATCCTCCTCAAGGTGCAGTTCATGAGGCTTTTCTGTGGATCACATTTCTTGAGGAATTTTATTTAGAGAAAAAACACAATCTCTATGAAAACCATTCTTTGTAATAAAGCATTATTGAAAATTAAAGTAACAGAAAACAACATGCAGAAGGCACAAAGACTTGACTTTAAGTTTTTGCCATCATGATTACTAGTAATATCACCATTCACAATTTAGTGATCTTTCCCAAGCTTCATTCTCCTACTCTCTTAAATGATAATAATGGGACCATTTCAATATCACTAAGAAAATTAAGTGAGATCATGAAAGTACACAGAAAGAGGAAAAATTTATCATGTTTCTATGTCCCACGTAGATAAAATAAGCACAAGCAACAAATAAATACATGAAAAAGTTAACAAGTACATAAAGAGCAAATAAAGTGTCAAAGACCTTAGAAGAGAGAAAATTCTCTTTAACTAATGGATGTCAAAATCAAGGAGGTGGTGTATCAAGTGCATCGCTTTACTGACTCTCTTAAGTAGGAAACAAATGGAATATATATCAAGTATAAAGGAAAATATGTGAATAAATGCAGGTGGGCATGTTATGGGTAGAGAGAATGACACATTAGAGAAGAGAAATTAGGTATGTACGGCAAATGATCACAAGGTGTTTTGAAAAAGATTGTAAAGGTAAATTTACATAGACCTGAGCTGATTGTGCTATCATAATTATTTTAAATTTCGTTTGATAAAGATAAAAAATAGATGGTATCAGCTTCCAGTAGTGGAAGATCTAGGATATAATGATTAACTGGATGTGCATTAAAAGAAGGTAAAATTGAGACCCCTGGGTGGCTCAGTCAGTTGAGGGTCTGACTTCAGCTCAGATCATGATCTCTCCGTTCTTGGGTTCGAGCCCCATGTCCAGCTCTGTGCTGACAGCTCAGAGCCTGGAGCCCACTCCAGATTCTGCTTCTTCCTCTCTCTTTGCCCCTCCCCCTCCCCTGTTCATTCTCTCTCTCTCTCTCTCTCTCTTTCTCTCTCTCTCTCTGTCTCTCCTTCTCTCTCAAAAATAAAATACATTAAAATTTTTTTAGAAAGAAAGTAAAATTGGAGTAAAGTTTTCTTCAACGTTGCCTGGGATATCTATGACACTAATAACAGGAAAATAGAGAACAGTAGTCAGTGCAGATTTTAGTCCCAGAACTGGAAAAAAAAGATTAATATAGAATAGCACAAATATATATCTATGAAACCAAATAAAATAAAATCACAGATAAAATGAGTAAAGTCATACACTAGGACTTGCCTGTTATTGAAGTGGCTAAAATCCTTTAATTATAAACACATTTTGTATTTCAGGTTTGTTTACCCAAGGAAATAGAGTTTAAAGAGCAAAAGAAAGCCTTGGTTAGTTGAAACACGTGATGCATGATGGTAATCTACTGTAGTGAGTGGCTAACTCCGCCGTACTCTGCTTTGTTAATTACAATAGGATAAGAGCAGATTTTAAATTGCTGCCTCTGAAGGAACGTAAGCAATCACAAAATGGTACAGATGACTTGTCAATCATTCAGTCCAAATTCCTTATTTCATAGATGCCCATGTGCCTTACTGAAGGATTCAGAGCATGCTCTCCAACTCTTGAGTTGGTAATCTTTTCAAAACATGATTAAAAACTATCTTATTTTTTGTAGAAAATATCACAGTACACGGTGGTAAAATACAGAAAATCATTAGCACTAAGAGAATTGAAAAATCCTACCTACCTGCCTAGTGATTGCTTAGGCAGTTATTAAGTGCTATACCTAAGGTTTATAATGCATATGCATTTACTAAAAGGCTGAGGTTAAAAATGAATCAGTCTCTCAAAAAAGATGTATCAGTCTGTCTTTAGGGAGTAAAAATCCAAGAAAGAAAACTGGGAAGAATCTTAAGGATAAACAAAAACAATAATGAATATGATTACTGTATACAAAATATATATCCAAAAATAAAAAAAACAAAATATGAAAAGAGCTAAGTTATCAAATAACACAATAGCCAAACACACATACACACACACACACACACACACACACACACACCACACACACAAACTCTACTAACCTGATTTTAAAATGGGCAAAGAATTTGAATAAGTATTTTTCCAAAGAAAATGGGCAGGTACAAGAAAATCTTCTCAACATCATGAATCATTGTAAGGACACAGGTCTGATTCAGCTTTCCCCTGTATTTAAAGGGGAAGGTGCCGGCTTCTCCGTATGAAAGGGCACACATTAAGGAGGGACAACTCCTGTGGCGCCCAATCAGGAGATGCCAGCTGACACCTTTGACCTTTCTAGGGGTGGGCCTAGTCATACCCTATGTGTGTGGGTCCTGGGCCCACTTGATTGGTCAATAATCTAAATGTTGTGATTGGCTCCCACAACTGTCAGTATTGATAGGGCAGTAGAGATTGGAGTGCTGTACCTGTGTCATCATTTCCTGTAACTCCCCTTCCCAAACTCATAAAAGCCCTACCCTGCCTTTGTTCGGGGCTCTCTCTCCACGTGGCCAGCAGGTTGGTGGTCTGTGACCCCAAGCTTAAGCCCATAACAAAGCCTTTTGCTTTTGCAGGTGTGACTCGGTCTCCCTGGTAGTCTCTGGTCTTTTTTGGGGGCGATATTACAAACTTGGGCATAACATCATCAAGGAAATGGAAATGAAAACCACAATGAGATATCACCTCACCCTGTTAGGATGGCTACCATAAAAAAACAAGACAACTGTGCACTAGAATGTAGGGAAATGGAGCCCTATACCTCTATTGGTAGAAATGTAAAATGGTATAATCACTGTGGAAAACAATATGAAGCTTCTGCAAAAATAAATAAATAAATAAAGCTACCATATGATTCAACAATCCTGCTTCTGGGCATTTATCCAACTTAAAGAGAGATTAGCACTCCCATGTTCACTGTAGTACTATTCACAAGAGCCAAGATGTGGCTATTGATGGATGAAAAGATGTCCATGGATGGATGAAAGGATAAAGAAAATGTAGCATATACATAGAGAAAACATTATTTAGTCTAAAAGAAAGGAAATCCTATCATTTGTGACAGTATGTAGGCATCTTGAAAACATTAAGCTAGGGGCTCCTGGTGGCTCAGTTGGTTAAGCGTTTGGCTCAGATCATGGTCTCATGGTTTATGAGCTGGAGCCCTACATGGAGCTCCATGCTGACAGATCAGAGCCTGAAGCCTGCTTCAGATTGTGTCTCCCTCTCTCTCTGCCCCTTCCCCACTCATGCTTTGTCTCAAAAATATACAGTATTAAAACAAAAACAAAAAACAAAAAAAGAAAACATTATGTTCGGTGAAATAAGCCCTTTATAGAAGGGAAAATAATGTGTAATTCCTCTTGTAAGAGGTATATACCGTAGGCAAATGCATAGACTCAAACAGTGTGATGATAGTTACCAGAGGTAGGGGGATGGAGAGGTGGGAAGTCTCTAAGACAGGTATGTGGTTTCAGTTATAACAAGATAAATAAGCTCTAGAGATCTTCTGCACAATGTTGTACCTAGAGTCAGTAACACTTATTGTCTACTTAAAAATGTGTTAAAAGGGCAAGGGTGCCTGGGTGACTCAGTCAGTTAATGTCTGACTTTGGCTCAGGTTATAATCTCATGGTTTGTGAGTCTGAGCACTGCATCAGGCTCCCTGCTACAGCACAGAGACCACTTGAGGTCTTCTGTCCTGCTCTTGCTGTGCCCCTTCCCCACTCTAAATAAATAAATAAATAAATAAATAAATAAATAAATAAATAAATCTAAAAAAAGATTTATAAAATGTTTTAAGAGAGCAGATCTCATATTAAATGTTCTTACCAAAAGGAAACTTTAAAAATTTTTAAAAAAGAATTGCCAAGTAAATATCTCCATTTTGCAATGAATAGTGTGTAGAATGTTTACTCTCTTAAAATGCCTAAATTTGAAGCTATTTAAACATACTTAAAAAATAAAATGATGCACAAGACAAGATTCAAAATATGCAGCGCAATATCAGCATTGATAATTTAAATATGTATCTGTCATATTGCATCAAATATTTCTTTTAGCTTCATGTTTATCAAAATGTTTTCTATTCATGTCCTCCTTTGAAACATATAGACATTTTATTATTAACCTGAATTTTATATTGAAACATTAACTTATGTACAATTCCTTACTGTTTTGGAGTGCCTAGGTGACTCAGTTGGTGAGTGTCTGACTTGATTTCGGCTCAAGTCATGCTCTCATGGTGGTGAGTTTGAGCCCCACATTGAGCCCTGAGTGGGGCTCCACAGTGGGCATGGGACCTGCCTAAGATTCTCTCTTCTCTCTCTCTCTCTCTCTCTCTCTCTCTCTCTCTCTCTCTTTTTCTCTCTCTCTCTGCCCCTACCTCCCCACCTCTCTTCCTCTTTCAAAATAAATAAACTCAAAAAAATTCTTTACTGTTTTCCAAAGTTGTTATACCAATTTACATTCCCAGCAACAGTTTTCCTCCACATCCTAACCAACACTTGCTGTTTCTTGTCTTTCTGGTTTTAGTAATACTTTCAGGTATAAGGTGATATTTCATTGTAATTTTGATTTCATCTCCATGATGATTAATAATGTTGAACATTATTTCACGTGTCTGTTTGGCCATCTGCACATCTTCTCTGGAAAAGTCTATCAGTCTATCAGGTCTTCTGCTCATTTTTTAATCCTATTATGTGTATGTTGAGTTGTATACATTCTTTATAGATTTTTGATATTAACCCCTTACCAGATACATCATTTGCAAATATCTTCTTCCATTCAGCAGGTTGCCTTTTTCTTTTACTGATAGTTTCCTTTACTGTCCAAAGGGCTTTACTTTGATGTAGTCCTAATATTTTTATTTTTGTTTCCCTTGCCTCAGGAGACATAACTAGAAAAATGTTGCTAGAGCCAATATCAGTGAAATTACTTTGTATTCTTTTCTAGAAAGAATAAGGGTCACAGCATAAGGAATATGGTCAGTAATATTGTCATAATATTGTATGGTGACAGATGGTAGCTACACTTGTGACCATAGCATAATGTATGGAGAAGTTGAATCACTTTGTTGTACCCCAAAACTGATGTAACATTGTGTTTCAATGCTATTCAAATAAGAAATATTCTCTAAATATTATTTTCCTTCCAATCAAATATTTCTCTCTGGATCTTTTCTGCTTTTGAGAGATATGAATATAACCATGTAGGAGAAGATTTCCTCAGGGATAACATTACCTGATTTAGTTGATGGGACAATAAGTAAATTAAAGAAAACCTCAAGATATAAGATAATTTACAAAATTCAATGATATTTCTGTGTATCAGAAACGAAAATTAAAATGAAATACATTTATTTAAGAATAATAACAAATATTTAACATAAGATACTCAGCAACAAATTTAATAATGAATATGCAATATTCCTACACTAAGAAATACAAAATATTAAAGAATTTGAAGATCCAGATAAAATATAAACACATAATAAGTGCAGAGATTAGAAGACTCAAGGAATTTGAGATATGCATTCTCTTTAGTAAGGATATGAAGAAAGTTCCATCAAAATCCCAGTGGTTTTGTAAAGGTGTGGGGGTGCACATGTGTGTTGCTGTACATGCACTTGCGCACATATGAAAAGTCACATGGTGATTAAAAATGCATTTAGAAATGCAAAAGACATAAAATGGTGAAGAGCAAAAATGGAGAACTACGTTACTTCAAAACATAGAGTAATTAAAAATAAGTGATCAAAAGAACAAAATATAAAGAAATAGACCCGCACAGGGGTGCATGGGTGGCTCAGTCAGTTAAACATCCGACTTCACTTCAGGTCATGATCTCACAGTTCATGGGTTTGAGCCCTGCATTAGGCTCTGTGCTGACAGCACATAGCCTGGAGTTTGCTATGAGTTCTGGGTCTCCCTCTCTCTCTCCCCCTCTACTGCTCATGCTCTGTCTCTGTCTCACAAAAATAAATAAACATTAAAAATGTTAAAAAAAAAGATAGACCCACACATATGTAGTCATTTAATCTTCAACAAAGGTACAAATGTAATTAAATGTTTAATGTTTAGTATTTTCAATAAATAATGCTGAACAACTGGATATATATCAATGGAAAGAAACTAACCTTGACACCTGCCTAACACCATACTCAAAAGAAAAAAGGGGGGAAGGGAGGATTGCCTGAGAGTCCCAGTCGGTTAAGCATCCTACTTTGGCTCAGGTCATGATTTCATGGTTTGTGAGTTCAAGCCTGGCTTTGGGCTCTGTGCTGACAGCTCAGAGCCTGGAGCCTCCTTCAGATTCTGTGCCCCTACTTCTCTGCCTCTCCCATGTCTCTGTCTCATAATATTAAAAACATTAAAAAGTTATTTTTAAAAGCCTCAGAATATATTGTAGACCTAAAAAAAAGTATATTATGTTGAAATTTAAATCTATTACTCAAAATTACTATTAAAAAGAAAAACAGAAAGTCACAGCCTGGGAAAATACATTCATAGTTCATATATCAAACAAAAGGATTTTAAACATAATATATAAATAACTCCAATAACTCACATAAAATCAACATGCTCTCATATGAGTGAAAAATACTTGAAAAGACATTTCATAAAAGATTTATGAATATCCAATAAGCTATTTGATGTAAGCTTAACTTAATTTGTAATCAGAGAAGTGGAAATTTCAAACATTTTGATATATCACTAAGAACTCACTGATGGGCTACATTTAGGAAGACTGACAATACCAAGCATTGGTGAGCATGTAAAACAAATAAGACTCTCTTGCATTGCTGCTCAGACTGTAAAATGGTACAAACACTTTGGAAATGAAGTTTGGCAGTTGTGCAAATTTAAAACACTTTATCAAGTGAGCTACCAATTCCACTTATAAGCATTTTCTCAAGAGAAAGAAAATATTCTTTATACAAGTATTTCACAAGAATTTCAATAAATATTTATTTACACAACCATTAGTTGAGAATAGAAATGTTTATCATCTGCAATATTTTGAAAGAATACAAGATACTCTCATTACTGAGGAAGACCAAAAACATTCTAGACAAAATGTGGTTAGGTGGTTGCCTACAGTAAGGAATAGTTGAGAGTTTGTAAAATGAATGCAGTGGAGCTTTCTGGAATGATGGAATGGTTATAATGTCAAGTGGGATGGTGGTTGAGCATTTACATTTGTCAAAATTCATCAGATTGTATATTTAAATACCATGCAATTTGAAAAAAATTGTGTGCAAATGTTAGACATTCATTATATCCATAAAAAGCCAGAGAAAATATAAATTAAATGCTGTATTATATTTATATAAGGAAAATTTTATAATTATGAGTTAAAATTCAGTTACACAAAAGAAAGAATTCATAATTTGGACTTAGTGAAGCTGAAAAATAGCATTGCAGACAGGTGCATTATGAGCAAAGAAAATAATAACTAAAGAAAAATAAATTTGTAATGGTTAGTAACTTTTTGTCTATCTATCCACTTATCCATTCATCACTTTCTATCATCTACTTACTATAGAAATAAATGTTATAGAGATATAATCAGAGTGCTCACAAAATATATAAGCAAAATGGCTCTTGATCAAATAAAAAATGCTCAACTTTACTTAAAAAGAAAAGAATTTCAAAATAGACTATGCAGGGATATAACTTCTCATCTATCATGCTGGCAAAAATCCCAAAATTTGGAAACACATGTATGTTGCTATAGAGAATAGACACTCTACAGTTGCTGTGAGGAATGCAAAACCACGCAGCACCTATGGAAGCGAATTTGGGAGTACCTAATGAAATTACCTGTACATTCAAGCTGTAAAACACTGATCCCGCATACAAGAAATCTCTTCTGTAGATACACCCAGAAAAATTTGGAAAGACTTTTCCAGAAGTTTCTCCATTGTAGTTTTCCTGTGCTAGCATAAGACCACAAGTAGCATAAATGTTCACCAATTAGAAACTATAAATATAGTGCTATCCAAATTCTATGGCGTAGTCTCCAAAATACATTGTAAGAAAACCAAAGACGGGCGCCTGGGTGGCTCAGTCAGTTAGACGTCTGACTTCGGCTCAGGTCATGATCTCATGGTTCATGGGCTTGAGCCCCGCATCTGGCTCTGTGCTGACCGCTCAGAGCCTGGAGCCTGCTTCAGATATTGTGTCTTCCTCTCTCTCTGCCCTACCCCTACTCACTCTCTGTTTCTCTCTCTCCAAAATAAAGATTAAAAATAATTTAAGAATAAACAAAGAAAAAAAGAAATAGAAAAGTAGAAAAAATCTTTATCATGTGTTACTATTGCTTATATTTTAAAATATAAGAGATAATTTTAAAAGTTAAGTATTTGCTTGCACGAGAAAGGAAAAAATAGGGGTGCCTGGGAGGTTCAATCAGTTAAACGTCTGACTTCTGCTCGGGGAATGATCTCACGGTTCATGGGTTCCAACCCTGCAGAGGGCTCTGTGCTGACAGCACATGCTCTGTCTTTCTTTCTCAAAATTAAATAAATATTAAAAAATTTTTTTAAATATTGTGCCCATGTTTATTAAGAAAAAAAAGAGGGAAACATAGGAAGCAGAAGCCAAAGAGAGCTTAAATTTCTATACCTTAATTTGAGAAGTTGACTTTATAACTTAAATATCTGTATGGATAGGTAAAACTATATAGACTATTTATGACCTCAAAGTCAAATACATACATAAAAATTAATATATATCTCAAAAAATTAATAGATTTTTAAAATTAAAGCCAACATGAAATAAATATCCTGTGTATCAAGATGGCAGAGAGCCCCAGAAAAGAATATTTCAAGTAATTTTACAAAGCTCTAATTTGTACTCTTCCTACTATGAACTATTTTAAGAAAAGATAACTGGAAAAAGTTTTTTTCTTTCTTAAACATTTGCTTGGCTATTTGAAACCCTTCATACTTCCAAATAAATGCTTTAATTGTTGCACATGCACATGCATGCACACACACAGAGGAATATACATAGCTGTTGGGATTTTTATGCATTTCATATAACTTTATCTTTCACTCTATTAATATCTTTTTACATAAATAAACAATTTAATGTTTTTATTTATTTTTAAGACACAGAGACAGAGTATGAGATGGGGAAGAGCAGAGAGAGAGAGAGGGAGACACAGAATCCGAAGCAGGCTCCAGACTCTGAGCTGTCAGCACAGAGCCTGATGCGGTGTCTTGAACCCACGAAACCATGAGATCATGACCTGAGCCGAAGTCAGATGCTTAACTGACTGAGCCACCCAGGCGCCCCCATAAATAAATTTTAAATGTTTAAATTATTATAAGTCAAACACTGTTTCACTAATTATCATACATTTTATAATTCAATGCAATATTACCATCATTAGAAAAAATAGATGCAAACTAAATCAAACATATTAAGTACAAAACCCTATGCTCCTAAATTTAATCTGGAGATAGAAGTATAAATTTGGGTATATTTTCTCCAAAACAAACACACAAATAGTAGCAAAGAATACCCATAAACCAGACTATGGTATCTGAATACTACTTCCCAATAAAAAATACAAAGATGTATGAAAAGTGGCTGGTTCTAAGAATGGGGAAAATAGACAAGATAAGCCTGCAACATGGTGAGTCAGAAAGCAAAATAAGCTATCAAAATCTATTGAGGGCCCAGGAGCAAAGGTAAATAGACTACTACTGGCCAAAAATAGGACTACTTGGGAAACAATGAAAGTAATAGTCTTAGAGTGAATCATATCAAATACATTTAAATCTAAGTATTTATAATAGTTTGCAGACAAAATAAAACAAAACACAAAAACCTCTCATTTGCTACTTTCCTGAAAAATAGTCCTTATGGAAAGAAAAGTCAAATTTTTACCCTATCTGTGTTGTATGAACTCAGGCCTCAGGGTATTCCAATACTTACTTTTTTACAAAAAAATAATAAATTAAAAAATTATACTTATATGAATTATTTATTATTTATATAACTTTGTATTATTTATAAATAAATCTATATTTTGATATGTATTATTAGTTAATCTGGCACAATTTTGCAAACCTGAGCAAAATAATGTAATGACAACACAGTTTCTTAATGACAACAACAAACAAGTATACACAGAAAACAAAACGTTAGGGAGTGAAAATATTAAAGATACTTACATGAGAAATTCTTGTTCAGATCCTGATTTAGACAATCCATTTCTGAGACTTCCAGGTAAACTTGAATTGTCACTGACTGTTAGTAATGATTGTTTAGTTCATTTTCCAAGATATGGTTATGGTATCATCTTTATGTTGTTGTTAAAGTCTAATCTTTTAGTGATACTACTGAACTATTGACAATTGGAATGGAAGCCTAGGGTCTACTTAAACATAATTCCTCGCCAAGGAGGAGAAGGTATGAGATGGCCATGGGGTAATAATCGTTGAAACTGGATGATGTGTTCACTGAGGTCTGGGTATGAATCATGGCTCTAACACTTACTAGCTACGTGATTGATTTTTCAGAGTTTACTTAATCCCTGAGCCTTTGTGTGCCATCTGTGTAACAAAGATATAATAAATGAAATGTTCTATGTATTTTAGCAAGATTAACTAGCTTAACTTCACCTCTGGTTTCAGAAAAATCTGAGAACATATGTGTCTTAGTCAGTTTGGGTTGCTGTGATCAAAATACCGTAGACTGGCTGGCTTGAATAATACAGAATTTTTTCTCACACTTCCGGAGGCTGGGAAGTTCTACATCCAGGTGCCAGTAGATTTGATTCTTGGTGAAGGCCCTCTTTCCAGATTGTGGATGCTGGTGGTCACCTTCACCTGCATCTCCACATGGTGGAGAAAAGAAATTCTGGTATTTTCTTCTCTTTTGCTAAGGGCTCCACCCTAGTGATCTCATTTAAACTTAATTATTTTCCAAAGGCTCCATATCCTATATCATCACTTTGTAGATTAGGGCTTCAATATATGAATTTCAGAGGGACACAACAATGCAGTGCATGAAAGTATGAAAAATAGAATCGTCTACATCCAATAGCAATTTCCTTGCAATGGAGGTTTGCATGCTAAACAGAACATGTCTTTTGGGTAGAAAGAATCAGATGTACCAATAAGGCGAATTAGGGTGGTTGGTTGTTGAAGAAGATGGAATTTTTGATTCAAAGAATAGTAGCAGTATATTGAGAAGTCTAAACCACCTCCATTCACCTGGAAAATGTTTAAGCAATAACATGATCACAGAAAGAGCTATTTAACTGGAAGTACTCTCTGTCCTTGGAGCACAAAACATACTCTTTGAGATCTCTGTAAAACTGTAGCACTGAATGAGCATGAGAGGAAATTCTGTCCACTTTGAAACAACGTTGCTGGTAGTCAGATATATTGAGATTATTGATGCAATTATAAAGTGTGATGGTAGAAAGGGGCTGCTAAATGAATCTCATGGTTTTATCATTTATTTCACTAAAAATTCTATTTTTATACCTATTGTATACAATTATATTTGTAGTCATAGTGGTGATTTTGGTAGAATACAAATATGGAGATAAAACCTGGCTTCACCCTGCAGAAGCTGACTATGTTATTTGTTATTTTAAAATATTATATCAGACTTGAAATTATTTCTTTTAATCTCAAAAATAGATAAGGATACTATTATATGGAAGGTGCTAGCCAAGCAGTCAAGAAAGAGAAAAGAATATAATATATACACATTTTAGAAAGTTGAGATAAAATTAACTTTAGTTTTCCATATGTTTGTATGCCTAAAATTCTAAAAATAATTATATGTAAAAATAGTATAAAAAGTAAGATAACTTTGTGAAGTGGCTAGGTATAAAATTAATATACTGAAAACATGATTATAAATAATAATCAGGAGTTATGATGGGTGGAAAACAAGATAATTTAAAGTATTTAGGAATAAACTTAAAAGCAGAAAACCTATATAAAGTAGAATGTAAAACTAATTAAGGACAATCAAAAAATTATCATAGAAATGGCTGAGCTTGGAGAGGCTCTTATGTTATTCCAGTTCACCAGAGAAACAATAGAATATGTGACTAAACAGAGATTTGTTAAAAGGAATTGGATCATGTGATTATACAAGTCAATGAGTACAAAATATGCTGTGTGAGCTGGCACACTGAAGGTCTGGGAGAACTGATGATGAAGTGTATGAAGTCAATCAGCTGTTTTCTAGAGATTTGGGAGGCTGGCCTTTTTGTTACATGCAAGACTTCAACTGATTGGATGAGGCCCATCCACACTATGGAGTACAATCTGCTTTACCTAAATTTCACCAATTTAAACATTGTCATCCAAAAAACACCTACCAAGTTGACAAATAAAATTAATCATAACTATTTAGAAAGAGAGAGAGAGAGAGAGAGGGAGAGGGAGAGAAGAGAGAGAGAGCAACTAGGGGAGGGGCAGAGGGAAAAGGAGACAGAGAATCTCAAGCAGGCTCCACACCCAGCACAGAGCCCAACACCAGCCTCAATCCCAGGACCATGAGATCATTCCTGACCTGAGTGGAAATCATTGTCAGATGCTTAACTGACTGAGTCACCCAGGTTCTCCTCTCTCATTTTTTGAGTAGTTTTCTTTTTTTTTTTTTAGTGTTTATGAGATAATTTGACATATAATATTGTGTTGAATTGATGCACTTAAATATTGTGAAATGCTTACAACTGTAGCACTAGCTAACAGCCTGCATCACTCACTTAATGACCATTTTTTCCTATGATGAAATATTTAAGATTTACTCTTGTAGCAACTTTCGAATATACAATACAGTATTGTTAACTATAGTCACCTGACTTTATATTAGAGCCCTGAAATTATGTAACAAACATTTTACCCTTTGACCAGCATCTTCCCCTTTCCCCCACCCCGTTTGTAGGAGTTTGATTTTAATTTTTTTTATACTTAAAACAACTCTATTTACCAACATGATTTAATAACAACTTTCATTACATCTTATTTCACAACTATTATAGTTCTTTCAAAAGATGGGATCAAGAGGGGCACCTGGGTGGCTTTGTTGGCTAAGTGTCCGACTTTGGCTCAGATCATGATCTCATGGCTTGTGGGTTCGAGCCCCACATTGAGCTCTGTGCTGACAGCTCAGAGCCTCGAGTGTGCTTCAGATTCCAAGTCTCCCTCTCTCTCTGTCCTCCCCTGCTTGCTGTCTGTGTCTCTCCCTTTCTCAAAAATAAATAAAAATTGAAAAAATATTTTAAGATGGGAACATGGATGTCCATTGTAATATAATCTTTTGAAAAATAAGATGAAAGTAGAAGTCATTGGAAGAGCCTTCTAGGAAAGTTTATGAGAGAAGAGATTCTCACTGTCATGCTCTTTCACTTATTCCTACCTAAAATAAAGATGGCGATGGTAAAGGAGCTACTATGTAACCATAAAGTGACAAGATGGAGGATATAAATCACCATCCCTAGATGACTGAGTGGAAGTTTTGACAGTACTGTGTCACTGAGCACATTCTCAAAGTGCCATGTAAGCCTCAGATTACATATTTTTCAGTTCTTGTTACATGAGAAAAATTAAAATCAATTTAGATAAGATCATGATTTAGACCTTCTCTTACATTCAGACAAGTTTTTTATAATATAGAAAGGTGCATTGTCTTGTTTTAGTTATCTTATTTAGAAAGGTTAATTGTTCTCAAATGCCCCTTCTACATCCTCCCCAAGATTGTCCCTTTAGGATGTTCTCATGCACTCCATGTCATGGACCCATGGTCACCTGGAAAATAAGAGGAAGACTTCCGAGTTTAGCCCCTGCATGTTCAAGGCAAACCTAGACTTATTTCACCAGTATCCCTTTGAGAAAAAAGATTTGTAAAATCACATAAATTTTACAGCTTATAAAAGGAATACTCCTCTATCCCTTTTTTAGAGTCTGGAATGATGACTATTGTTCTCATCTGTTCTCCTGTTAAATTTTTCTCCTGGCTATAATTCAGCTAAATGAACATAACATAGCTATTTTTGGTTAGAATCACTTTTATGTGATTTCTCCCCTTCTTTTACAATGAACACATGTCCAAAGACACTAATTTTTAGGAAGTTTCACAGATTTTTCTCTCAGCTTTAGAATAGATGGGAGCCATTCAGAGATTGAGAGAAACTAAAGTTTTGCACATTTCCAAACAAAAGAAATCATAATAAAAAGTAGTTATGAGCAGAAACACTGTTTCTTGCCTGTTAATTATCCATGTTCAAATCCAGTTAAAAATACCTCACCCACTGTATAATTTATTCCTTATTTTTATCCAGAGAATAATTAATGTTCTAAAATGCCATAAAGAAAGGCTGCTGTCCTATACTTTTTTGAAGGAATGAAAGCTAAAAATGGGGTGAAAATGATTTGTTTACCTTGGTTCGAGGTGAAATTGCTTTAATTTTTCCAGCTGCATTGCTGCAGTAATTTAAAAGCCTGAGCACATCTCTCTGTATCATTAAAACAAAACTGGAATTAATGCACAGCCCACTCAATCCATTCCATAAAGCAGTCAAGGAAACGCTGATGGTGGTGGAGCTATTGATACCTGGTTAGGTTTTATAAACTAATGGAGTATATATCGTCAACAATAATGCTGATAATGAATTGATGATGTTATGCTTAAACAAAGAAAAGGTTTGCCAAAAACATTTGCTATTTGAGAAATCATGGTTTCCTTCACTTTATGCCTAAAGCATGGATACGGGCGGGGGAATAGTACCCACGAGATGGGATACTATCACCTCAGTAACCTCAAGTGCGAAATGTGTCAGCCGAGTAGAACACTTGGGTTCTACAGAAGCATACTTAGAACATGCCATTGTCGGGTGGGCGTGTGTTAATTTTAAGTTCTCTGTACTACAGACAAAGCTGCATCTCTACAAAACTGTCTCTGTTTTGAATAGTGTAAGGAGCCTCATATTGTTTTGTACCTCTCCTTTAAGATGCAGGTGTGTGTGTGGTGCGTGTGTGCGTGTGTGTGTGTGTGTGTGTGTGTGTGTGTACAACCCAAAAATTTCAATTCCATAGAAATGTATAGACAATCTGGCATGGGTGCATAGAAAACATAAACAAGAATGTTCATGGCAACATTTTTTTGTAATGTCTAAAAAAAAGTGGAAACAACCTAAATGTCTTCAGTATTAGAATGATTAAATTATTCATCATACATTCATCCAATAAATCACATGCACAGTGAAAATAAATCAACAAACCATGTGTGACAACTGTGATGAATCCTAAAAATGTAATATTAAGAAAAGGAAGTAAAATTACACTTGAAACTTTATGATATGTCCACAAATGCATAAAATTCAAAAGTAGACACTCTGCATGCATTGCATCATCTAGGCATATGGATGATTTTAATATATATATATGTATGTATATATATGTGTGTCTATATATATATGTGTGTGTGTATAATGTCAGGCAGAGAAGGACAGATACCATATGTTATCACTCATAGGTCAAACAGGAAAAACCTAATAGGAGACCATGGGAATGGGAAACGGGGGGAAAAGAGTTGGGGAGAGGGAGTAAGGCAAATCATGAGAGACTTTTGAATGCTGAGAACAAACTGAGGGCTGAAGAGGGAGGGGAAGAAGGGGGAGGAAGGTGATGGTCATAGAGAGAGGCACTTGTGAGAAAGAGCACTAGATGCCGTATGGAAACAATTTGATAATAAACTATATAAAAATAATATATACGTCCTGAACATATGGGTAACAGAGTATTCAGGAAAGTAGTCTGCATTATGAATACCTTTCGAAAATATCCATAATAGGGGCGCCTGAGTGGCTCAGTCGGTTAAGCGTCTGACTGCGGCTCAGGTCATGATCGCATAGTTGGGGAGTTCAAGCCGGGTCAGTCTCTGTGTGGACAGCATGGAGCCTGGAGCCAGTTTCAGATTCTGTATCTCCCTCTCTGTGCCCCTTCCCTGTTCGTGCTCTGTCTCTCTCTTTCTCAAATATAAATAAACATTAAAAAATAATATTAAAAATATCCATAATATTGGTTATATAATATTTTATCATCTCCTTCCATACTTTATTTAAATAACTTATTTCCCAATCCTCAATATAATATTGTTTGAGATATATCCTTAAATATATCCTCTATTTTTACAGAGTAATTTGTAGAAATGTAATCACAGTAAAAAGTAGAAACATAATTTTAAAATCCTAATTGCTCCCTTAAAAAATCTGTATTAACTGACATTCTCACTAGCTGTTTATGAGAGAACAAGCATTTTGAAAATTTGAGGAGTGCCTGGAGGGTTCAATAGGTTGAGCTTCCAAAGTAGGCTCAGGTCATGACGTCACTGTTTCTGAGTTCAGCCCTGCCTAGGGCTCACTGCGGTCAGCACAGAGCCAGCTTCAGATCCTCAGTACCCCACCGCCCCTCCCCCATGTGCTCGCGCGCTCTCTCTCTCTCTTTCCCTCTCTTTCTCAAAAATAAATATTAAAAAAGAGAACATTTAACACATAATTTTATGTAATATTTTTTCATTTAATAAACAATGATCAGAATTTTTATATTCTTACTGATAAATGATCTTCCTTTCTTTTGATGATCTCAGACTTCTTTTATGTAGATGTATTGGCATTTGCATTTGTATTTGGTTAGATAATTTTTCTAGAAAAAGATACTAAATCTTTGTGTTATAGTTGTCTAAAATTTTGCTATTATACATATATAATTTTATTTTATTTTAGACCTTGTGCTTTTATGTTCTTTAAAAATCTATGTGGATTTAAAATAATTTTGGTATGTTTAGGAAATTCTTTCTTCCACAAAATTCCATATATAGACACACCTTTTTCTTTTCTTTATATGTTTTAAACTATAAGTTCAGATAAGATGTAAATGACATTTTTTATATTATTTTTTAATTTTTCAGCAATGTTTTGTGTATTTTAAAATTTTATTTTAGAGAGAGAGAGAGAGCATGAGTGGGGGAGAAGAGGAGAGAGATAAGAGAGAGAAAGATAGATTAAAAAAAATTAAAGAGTCTCCATCTGGGTTCAGTCCCATGACCATGGAATCATGACCTGAGTCAAAATTAGGGGCTGGATGGTCAACTGACTGAGCCATTCAGACAGCTCAAATTTTCAGCAATGTTTGACTACTATTCTAGTTAATTTAGGTGTTTTAAAACATACGCATATATATTATATATACATTGGTCAATTTCTGGACTACCCTTCTTTTATACTGTTTTCTCTATCAACTCCTCAATAATCTCTAAATCATCAATTCATTTAATAATTTTTGTATCAGTGCTATATTGTTTTTAACATATTGGTAGAGCAAATCATAATTTTCTGGTAGAAGATTCTATATCTCTAGATTCTTCACCACTATAAATTTAGTAGCATCATCAACGGTGCCCTCCACCATTAATTCCCCACCTAGCATCCAGGGTGATCTTTGAATAAGTCTATCACATTTCTCAGTATAAATATTCTAGCAGCTTTTACGTGATTTTAAAATTTAAACTATGCATAAATTACACATCTTCATGGGATCTGACATTCTGGCCCCATTTTTGGACCTAATTCTCCCTTCTCTCATTTTGTTATAGTTACTCTGGTGTTCTTTGTATTCTAGTGACAAATTAAGTATATGTTTTTCCATTCAAAATACAAATGAAATTTCATATTTTTCAGTGTTTCCATGCTTATGGCAAGAGCAATTTGGAGTAGAATAAACCAGCTAGTTCTTTCAGTACATTTTAATCAGAAAAGACTTTACAAAATTTATAGATCTTAAACTGATGTTGGCATTAATTTAAAATAATACTACTCTTTTCCAGTTTTCACTGCAATAAATGTGAAAAAAATTGCAAACAAATAGATAAAAACTAAGCCCTTTGGGTTAAAAAGCTGATCAAAAAAATGCTATGGAAATTGAGAGTGTATGTCCATGTGATAGTCAGGGACAGGAGAAGCTCGGAGATGTGGCTCAGCCCAAGAGTTTTGGAGATATTAGCCATATCACACTCCCCCATCCTCGATTTTGTTATGGCAAAACCTGTAATGAAAACACTTCTAATAGTCATATTCTGTCTGTGAATGGCATTTTGTGGATTAAGCAGAAGTCACTAGGTAGGCCAAAAACGTAGAATTTTGTTTTTCTTATTAATCTTCAAAACAACTTAAAAATACAGGAAGAGGAAATTATTTTCAGGCTTTGTTTATGGATGAAAAGTGTAACAAACAAATTTTCTATGAATCAAGTATCTTTATTGGGCATAAATTTTCCTAAGCAAAACCTCAGCATTTTTTTCTTTATTGTTATTATTTTTAAATTTTTAAAATTTACATCCAAATTACTTAGCATATAGTGCAACAATGATTTCAGGAGTAGATTCCGTAATGGATTTATCCATTTAGCCCATCCCCCCCCCACAACTCCTCCAGCACCCCTCTGTTTGTTCTCCATATTTAAGAGAATGTTTTGTCCCCCTCCTTCTTTTAATAACATCTTTGCTTCCCTTTCTTTGTGTTCATCCATTCTGTGTCTTAATGTCCTCATATGAGTGAAGTCATGTGATATTTGTCTTTCTTTCACTAATTTCACTTAGCATAATATCCTCTAGATCCATCCACGTAGTTACGTAGTTGTAAATTGCAAGAATTCATTCATTTTGATTGCCGAGTAATAATCCATTATCATTATCATTGCGTGTGTGTGTGTGTGTGTGTATATAT
>NC_043701.1:128247399-128291929 GCF_006229205.1 Suricata suricatta
GGACATTTGGGCTCTTTCCATCCTTTGGCTTTTGTTGATGGTGCTGCTATAAACATTGGGGTGAATGTGTCCCTTCAAAACAGCACACCTGTATCCCTTGGATAAATACCTAGTAGTGCAATTGCTGGGTCATAGGGTAGTTCTATTTTTAGCTTCTTGAGGAACCTCCATATTGCTTTCCAGAGTGGCTGCACCAGTTCGCATTCCCACCAGCAGTGCAAAAGAGATCCTCTTTCTCCACATCCTCGCCAACATCTGTTGTTGCCTGAGTTGTTAATGTTAGCCATTCTGACAGGTGTGAGGTGGTATCTCATTGTGGTTTGGATTTGTCTTTCCCTTATGATGAGTGATGTTGAGTATTTTTTCATGGGTCAGTTGGCCATCTGAATTTCTTCTTTGGAAAAGTGTCTATTCATGTCTTTTGCCCAATTCTTCACTGGATTATTTATTTTTTGGTAAGTTCTCTATAGATTTTGGATACTAATTCTTTTTCTGACATGTCGTTTGCAAATATCTTCTCCCATCCTGTCAGTTGCTTTTTAGTTTTGATGATTATTTCATTCACTGTGCAGAATATTTTATTTTGATGAGGTTCCAATAGTTCATTTTTGCTTTTGTTTCCCTTGACCCTGGACAGGTGTTAAGTTAGAAATTGCTGCAGCCAAGATCAAAGAGGTTTTTGCCTGCATTCTACTTGAGGATTCCGATGGCTTCCTATCTAACATTTAGTTTTTCATCCTTTTTGAATTTATTTTTGTTTATGGTGTAAAAAAGTGGTCCAGGTTCATTTATCTGCATGTCGCTGTCCAGTTTTCCTAGCACCACTTGCTGAAGAGACTGTTTTTATTCCATTGGATATGCTTTCCTGCTTTGTCAAAGACTTGTTGGCCATATATTTGTGGGTCCATTTCTGGGTTATCTATTCTGTTCCATTGATCTGAATACCTGTTTTTGTGCCAATACTATACTGTCTTGATAATTACAGCTTTGTAATACAGCTTAAAGTCCAGGATTATGATACCTTCTGCTTTGGTTTTCTTTTTCAAGATCGCTTTATCTATTTGCAATCCTTTCCAGTTCCATTCAGATTTTAGGATTGTTTGTTCTAGCTCTGTGAAGAATGCTGGTGTTATTTTCATAGGAATTGCATTGAATATGTAGATTACTTTGGGTAGTATTGACATTTTTAACAATATTTGTTCTTCCTATCCAGAACATGGAAATTTTTTCTATTTTTTAGGGAATTCTGCAATTTCTTTCATAAACTTTTTATAGTTTTCATTGCATAGTCTTTTCACCTCTTTGGTTAAATTTATTCATAGGTATTTTATGGGTTTTGGCGCAATTATAAATGGTATAGATTCCATGATTGCTCTTTCTTTTGCTTCATTGTGGGTGTATAAGAATGCAACCGATTTCTGTACATTGATTTTATATCTTATAACTTTGCTGAATTCATGAATCAGTTTTAGCAGGTTTTGGTGGAATCTTTTGGGTTTTCCACATAGAGTATCATGTCATCTATGAGGAGTGAACGTTTGATGTCCTTCTGGCCAATTTGGATGCCTTTTATTTCTTTACATTGTCTGATTGCTGAAAACCTCAGCTTTAAAAAAAATTGTTGGTTTGTGTTTATTTATTTTTAAGAGAAAGAGCAAGAGAATGCACAAGCACAAGTCAGGGAGTGGCAGATACAGGGAGACATAGAATCCAAAGAAAGCTCCAGACTCTGAGCTGTCAGGCCGGAGCTAGATGCAGGTCTGGAACTCACAGTCTGCGAGATCATGACCTGAGTCGAAATCTGATGCTTAACCAACTGAGCCACATAGGCACCCTGCAAAACCTCAGCTTTTAAGAAACATTCTCTATGTTTTTCATCTTGACTAACTGAAATTCATTTGTAATTCATGTATTTATTGCACCATAAGAGAGTAATTTAATCTAAGTTAATTGAGGTCTAATTTTGTGTGTATTCAAGGATCCACTCTCATAACATTTCCTTTCCTAGGTGTTCAGATGTACTTCCTTGTAGAAGTAAATTACAAAGAGGGCATTTTATCATCATAATCCTTGTGGGTGTGGGCTGGGTACCCAAGTCCACATCAGTTCTCAATTCATGAGTCCCAGGCAGATCAGAGCTGTAATTTTTGGCCTTAATTATGTGGCCACTTTAGAGCCCGCGTAGTTTCCAGTTATTTTGATGGTTCAGTAGAGGACATGAAAATAATATGTGACATCCAAAGCTAATATTTTGTGTTTCCAGTGGTGGCGGCTGCAAACAGAGTTGCACCTGGAGCAGCTGGAGGGGTCACAGCCAACACTGAAGGCACCTTCATGCCATCAAGCTGGATGGGAGCCAGCACAGCCTTGGAGAAATCATCAAGCATTTTCAACAAAAGGGATTCCATCTCATTGGTATGAAATTAATTTAGACTTCTGAAGACCGTCTCAAGGAATACTACATTGACCTAAAGAACCAACCATTCTTTGCTGGCCTGGTAAAGTACATGCAATCAGGACCTGTGGTTTCCATGATCTTAGAGGGGCTGGATGTGGTGGATATGGGCCAAGTGATGCTCAGGAAGACCAACTCTGTGGACTCCATGCCTGGTAGAACTTGTGATAACTTGTGCATCCAAGCTGGCAAGAGAAGCTTATCCATGGCTGCAATTCCATGGAGAGTACAGAGAAGGAGATTGGCTTGTGATTTAAACCTGAGGAGCCAGTATTACAAAAGCTATGCTAAGAACTGGACCTGTAAGTGACAAGAAAGCAGACCTCAGTGCTTTGCCCACTCCATTCCCTGTCCCTAGCAAATCTGGTTATTTTTGAGAACTTCTTTATAAACTGGAGGGGAACTTTTGGAGCTAGGAGGGCTCCCTTTATGGTATTATGTGCTACTGTCGGATTAAAATGTTTCATCCCAATGTTAAAAAATGCTAATGCCTGATAAATTTTATTTTTTGAATTTTTACAAAGTAGGGTTCCATTGATTGGATCAACTAATCCTTCTGACTGAAGGGAAATGGAAACAAGTAAAACACAAGGAAAAATATTAAGAATGAAAAACAAATGCATCACTCTCAGTTTTAAATGAGACTACCGAAGAAAATAAAATCAAAGATAAAAGCTGTTATTTTTCCAATTTGTGGTTTATGGCATTGAATAAAACTAGCCTCAATGGAATATAGATGGGCAGAATGTTAACTGAACCTTAGTTCTACTTGTCGTATTTTGAATTTATCTATCTATATAATCTCAACCAAGTATCATTGGAAATATGATATAATATATGGATTCATATATGGGTATGTGAATAACCAACAAATATATACATATAAAACTAACACATGTGAAAAATCAGACCAGCTAAAGAATTAGAACACTGCAAGTAGCTGTCAATACTCAAATGCCCTTTGAATCCTACTGCTTTTCCTCTAATATCAAGTACATGTGTCAATTTTGTGCTTATCACATTTCTGTTTTAAAAATAGTCCCACTGGGGCATGTGGGTGGCTTAGGTGGTCTGAGCATTGACTCTTGATTTAAGCTTAGGTTATGATCTCATGATTTTGTGTGTTCAGCCCCACATCAGCCTACTTGGGGTTCTCTCTCTCTCTCTCTCTCTCTCTGCCCCTCCCCTGCTGATGTTGTCCCCGCCTCTTTCAAAAATAAATAAATAAAAAGAATGAAAATAGTAATACAAATAGTATTATCACAAATGGGTGTTTTTAAATATAATACTGTTATATTTTGTATGTGTTGAAATTTATATCAGTAATATTACACTAAATGTATTATTATGCTTGCTTTTTTCACTCAACATCGAAAATTATTTTAAAGTTTTATTTTTTTAATTTATTTTTAGAGAGAGAACATGTGCATGAGGGGGGATAGAGGGAGAGAGAGAGGGAGAGAAAGAATCTCATGTAGATTCTATGCTTACAAGACAGGGATCAATCTCATGAATCACGAGATTATGACCTGAGCCAAAATCAAGAGTCAGCTGCTTAAAATTAGACTGAGCCACCCAGCAGCCCCAACATTCAATGGTTTTGACATTTATCTGTTACTTTACACAGACCTACTTGATTGTTCTCAATGCCGTAAGTATTTCATTGGATAAATATTGTACAGTTTTAAAATCCATTCTAACATGTTCTACATGATATTACTTTTGAAATTTTTTGAAATATGCTTTTTATCTAACTACAAAAATATCATAATTTTGTTTGTGAGCATGGGTACCTTTGGACAAAAATAATGGAATTACTATTACAGATCAATGATTCTATGAAACATAACCTACTTGTCTTCCCTCTCTGAGTTCATGTTCTGAAAGCAGTCTTATCTGTTTTCTTCCTAGGTAGCTGTGACTATGGGAAATGTCAGTCCTGCTGTCATGAGTATTCCAACCTGTTTGTCAGAATTACATTTCTCCTTGTAACCAACAAATGAAACCTGTAGTTTATATGTCAGTCTCCTGTAAATCTCATGATCCAGAGATATCATATCCATTTTCTGGAATGGCAAACCTAAGGATCAAGACACTGGGTCTGTAGAAATCTGTCCAGCTCCATTGTTATTTTGGCACACAATTTGTCAGAGATTTCCTTCCCTGAAAATTACAGGAACAGCAATGCTGGCTTCATATACAGTAACTCAGTCACATAATCAGAAAAATGTATAATTAATGAAGTAGTATATATTACCAAAACAAATAAATAAGTCTTCATTAGGTAATACATTGTACTATCTTTATTCTTATAAGATTTCTTATATCAGCTACAATATGAAGTAACACACAATGAAAATTTTTTTTCTCCTACTTTCTTTGGCTTTTCTTTATTTACTTCTTTTTGTTCTATTTTTCTCTTTCATTTATTATTACTTTAATTGGCTTTCCATGTTGATAACTGAGAAAAGCTAATAAGGTTTACATTTACATCGTGAAGGGAAAGCAGTAGAAAATAATCATATGCTACTTTAAAAATTAATAAGTATTGTGCTAATTCATCAGATAAAAAAGTGACAAAAATCTGTTGAAACCTGAGAAATAATTAATGTCATTCAAAGATAATTGGTGAGAACCAAGATAATTTCTAATTAATAAGTGGCAGTTAAATAGAACAGATAAAGTAAAAAGTATGTTAGTTAGTTCAAATTCTGAAATAGGATTTTATCCAAAGGAAGGATATTTTGACTTCCAAAGCTTAAATTCTGTCAGATTTTTTTTTAATCTTTGAATGAACAAAAGTTGAACTTCCTTGTAGGTTTAAGGAAAACAATTACATAAATATGATGCTAGTTCTTGATGAATCTACTTTTCAATGGTTTACTTTACACTAATTATCTTATGCTTGCCTAAGGATTAGTTTGGATGTTATCACAGTAGCCTTGCTTACAATGATGCTCATATACAGTCTATTTATTCATGCATATTAATTTTGTATATCAAATAAATTGTGTCATTGCCATAGGCACAATTGTATGAACAATGGAAATCTCAAAGGAGAGTTCCTCAGATCACAATAATATTGTTTTGTGTCTGCTCATCTTCCATTGTCTGTAAGTAAATATTGAGAATATAACTTTGAGGGTGATTTCTCCCCTCACAGAATTATTTCCCACCGATTAGGAAATCAAATATTGTAAACTTAATATTTCTCCTTTTTTGTTAATCCCTCCACATTTGCATAGTTTCCTTTGTGAAATAATGCATACAACATGTGGTTATTATTTAGTATGCCCAGACTAAATTTTTGGTGATTACTCAAAGTCATTTCATGCTCATTGAGCATAATTATCTATAGTTACATACTTTTATTTTTTTTGTAACTTTACTTTTTTATTATTTTTTAAGAATATAACACTATTTTTTAACATATGCAATTATTTTCCATCATTTACAATACAGTAGTTACAATGACACTCCAAATGGATAAGCAAAGTAAAAAACCAGAACCCCAACTTCTATAGCTACATACTTTTATAGATAAAAAGTAACTATTGCTTATTTGTTATTAGTGTGAGTTACACCTTTTTATATTGCTATTCTCTTTATTATACTTAAACATAAAGTCAATAAATCATATGCAGGTGATGTTTAAATTTGGAAGCTTATTCTTACTTATCATAAATTATAAACTCAAGTATTTAAACACATACTCTCCAGTACTAATATTGTCAGATTCACTGTTGGTTTACAATGTATATATCAGATTCGTGTCATAAATCAGGTAGTTTTATGGTAAGGGTTAAGATAATGTTATGTCAATGAACTTTACAAACTTGCAACAAAAAATATAAAAAGAAATTGAATATATAATTGACTTCTTTTATTTTTTAACAGGCAAGATATATAAATTATACTGTTTATGAACAGTATTACTTTTACTTGCATGAGACCAAAAGCATATATAAGACAGCATAGCAAAAGTAAGAGCATTACTTGCTAAATTCTAACTTTGATGTCCTTGAATCTTTGATGATAGGTTTCCTAAATATTTTCTATAGATATTTTTTATTTCTTGAACCAGAACATTCACATAAGCACTTCTGTCATTACAGCTTTGTCTTTTTTTTTTAATGTTTTATTTATTTTTTAGACAGAGAGAGACAGAGCATGAGTGGGGAGGGGCAGAGACAGGGAGACACAGACTCTGAAGCAGCCTCCAGGCTCTGAGCTGTCAGCACAGAGCCCTATGGGGGCCTCGAATCCACGAATGTGAGATCATGACCTGAGCCGAAGCCGGAGGCTTAACTGACCGAGCCACCCAGGCTCCCCTGCTCTGTCTTATATAAGACCTCATGCATGAAATATGAACTATTGTCAGATTTAAATAAATTTAACTTAAAGATTCTTATTTGAGGGGTGCCTGAGTGGCTCAGTCAGTTAGTGTCTGACTCTTGATCTCAGTTCAAGTCATGATCTCATGGTTCATGAATTTATGCCCACATCGGGCTCCGCATTGACAATGCAGAACCTGCTAGAGATTCTCTCTCTCTCTCTCTCTCTCTCTCTCTCTCTCTCTCTCTCCTACTCTGTATCTCTCTCAAAAGAAGTATATAAACTGAAAAAAAGCATATTTGGGTAAAGGAGAAATATGAATGCTTCATTTATGAACATTGTGTGTCAAATGTACCAAACTATCACTTTATTAGCAAAAATGTCAATTTATTACTGGTTGGGTTGAATAGAGAGATTCAGAAATAGCCATAGGAAAAACTCCTTAAGATATGCAACTCTTTAAAATAATAACTTTGGTTATTCATCACTGTAAAACAAATTTGACTATTTTTGTGGAATTGACAACAAATAGAATCACAATGTTCATCTGTAGATTTAGTGTACCTATAGTCTGTGATTGTCATGTCATTCTCTAAGGTCACATATGTGTGTGAATGTGTATAAGTATACATATTCTTCCTAAAAAATGTAACACTTCTTTTGTGACACCAAATTAATATTCCACTTTTTTAGATGTTTTACAATTATATTTCTATTGTTCAAAATTTACAAATTAGAAATGTTTCCCAAGTCATATATGGCATGATATTTAGACTACATTTAATATTGATTATAAGTATTATTTAAAGGTCATTTGATTTTTTAAAGTAATTAATATGTTTAAAATGTAGGGGTGCTTGGGGGGCTCAGTTGGTTAAGCATCTGCCTTTGGCTCAGGTCATGATCTCATGGCTCATGAGTTCGAACCCTGACTTGAGCTCAGAGCCTGGAACCTGCTTCAGATTCTATGTCTACCTCTCTCTCTGCCCCTCCCCCATTCGTTTCCCTCTCTCTCTCTCTCTCTCTCTCTCTCTCTCTCTCTCTCTCTCTCTCAAATATACACATTAAATAAATAAAATAAAATGTAAATAAGTGTGGTAAAATATCAGGTATAAAATATCAGGTATAAAATGTCTTTTGAATCATGCTTTAATTTTGGACTTTGTCCTAAGAATAGTGTAAAGGGACAAACATGTTTTAAATAGGGAAAATGTAACATATTTAGATTGTATTGTTCAATAATTATTCTTTCTGGAATGAAGAGATGAAGTTAAAGAAGGCAATGGTTTTAGTAAGAAATAACATTGAATGAAGTCAGCCTGAGATCGCTGGCAGCTGGAGAATTTGAAGACAGGAGAGTTAAAGTTGACAAAGCTTGGTGAGTTCTCCGGAGACAGTCCTTCATCAACAGTTGTAGAAACATTTAGTCAATCATACATGACATACCATATGTGCAATAATGCAATGTGTCACATGCACACTTAAAACACATGCTTATGCATAAGTATTAAGTCTTTACTGAGGCTACTTGATGGCAGTCATTGCCTAGGACTAGTAACTTCAAAATTATTATTTATGCTTATACTACAATAAAATATAGAAGATATTTTACAAACTACTTATTTCAAGGAAAAACATTTAAATGCATTAATATAGGTTTCTTTGTTTTCTGAGGATCTTGTAGGTATGAATTATAGTTCCTTTATATTGTACAGATGCTATTAATATCAGTTGTAGAACAAGGAAATTAGAATAACTGCAAATACTCATAAACAAATTCAGATGCATAAAGTTAATAACTGACCAATATCTTGAGGTATAGAAAACATAACTACATCTTGGATATTTTAATGAGAATACATTTTTATGTCTTGGAATTTTCCCCAAAGAACACTGACTTTAGAATGAAACAACACAGAATCTGCTTAGGTAAATCTATGCTAGATCATCCACAACTGCCAATAACTTAGGTTTTAAATATTTTATTTGTTTTTCACAATCCCTGTCATGTCACCAGCAACTTATATGACGAAGCCAAACCTTAATAATTTCTTGGACAGTAAGCCAGGATGGTTTGTGACTTTACCCAGGTTTTAAAAATGTTCGGTGTGATATTATCAGCCTCAAGTCTAGATACTCTATGACTTCTTGAAATGTCCCCATATAGACCTCAAGGTAGAAAGAAGACCCCAAATAAATGAAAGATACCGGAGTAAAACTAGGAAAGTCGAAGGTTACAGGAAGCATGATGGTAATTTTGTCGTTTTTTTTTGTTTTTTTTGTTTTGTTTTGTTTTGTTTTGTTTTTTGCAAACTAATTGCTTTTCTCTCATGGAGCTTTTCAAAGACAAAGCAATAAAGGCTAGTTTGAAGGAGATACACTTTTCTAGAAGGATTTAACACAGCCAAAACTTTAGAATTGGAGGAAGCAGAGTTATATACTGTGTCTACAGAGCAAGCAGCTGTGATGTTGGCCAAGTTTTAATATTTCCAGTTTGAAAAATATTGAAAATTTGCTCTTCATAAATGAAATGCAAATTCCCTGTCCCTTTGGGATGTTTCAGCTTTTCAATTCTGAAGTGGACCACTTTGATTCAGTTTAGAGAATCATCTTCTATGATTTTACTGTTTTTGATTCTCTATCATCAAGTTTTGTCTAGAGCTTGAGATCTGCCTAAAACATTACTGAATCTATACCCCAAAGGAGCATAATTCAGACATATTTGTAATTCTTAAAACCTCCCAGAACTGCTCTGCCAACTAATCCTACCCTGAACCTTGTCTTGTATATAAAGGACAGACTCATGACATGAGAAGAAAACAAAATCGTTATTTTCAATGGTGAGCATGAACACATTTTAATAGATTTGAAGGAAATCCCCTGTTAAAGCAAAACTAAGAGCAAATGGTTGAAGCAGAATTACTTATTTGTTTAGATACACTCCATCAACCATTTCAGGACACTAGGAGACATCCAAGTAAATTACTGTTATGGAAAATTTCATGAAAATACAACTATCCTATTTTAAATGGTCCAGGGGATATAATGGGCCCAAAGCTAGGAACATATTGGTAAGTGTTGGTTGTTTAGTAGAACATGAAGCAACACTATTTTCTAGGGTACCACTAATTTAATCAGACTTCACGTATTTCGGGGCAAAGCAAGCGAGGTAAGAACTGAGGGAAAGGGGACAAGGTATAATAACATCTTCAAACATGAAAACGTATAGTTTAAATTTCTTTTTAAAGCTTCTAAAATATTAGAATATGTATTATAATAAGATGACTAAGCCCATTAAAGGTAATATTAGCAATGGGTAGTAGATAAAAAGCCTTACATTACTTCCTGAAAGTTTTTGAAGTTAAAAATGCCTTCCATGCTTGAATATATATGTTTTTTTTTTCTATGAAAACACAGATTATTTTGGCTCATTGGCTAATTTGGTTCTTTTGCTTTTGGGTTTGTTTTGTTTCATTTGTTTTTGGAAATAAAATACAAAAAAGAAAATTTAGCATTATCTATATTTAGTCCTTCACAATGTCATTCAACAATGACCACCATTGAGTTCAAGAACATTTTCATTACCCAAAAAGGAAGCCTCATGTTCATTATGTAGTTACATTTCATTCCTCTCTCCCACTAGTCCTGGAAACCACTAATATGCTGTCTGTTTCTAGAATGCTGGCTCATTCTATTCAGATATTTCATATAAATTATATCATGTAATGTGTGAATTTTGTGTCTGGCTTCTTTCATTTAGCATATTTACAAGGTTTATTCATGTAGTAGTATGTATGTGTAATTCATTGATTTGCCTTGCCAAATAATAGTCTATTGTATTTATCATTTCATCAGTTGATGGATATTTGAGGTGTTTTCTACTTTTGGCTATTAGGAATACTGCTGCTATGAACACTTGTATGTAAGTTTTTGAGTACCTGTTCACAATACTTTTATGTATATGCCTAAGAGTGAAATCATATTGTTCTACATTTCATTTTTGAGGAACTGCCTATTTTCCAAAGTGATTATATCATTTTGCATTCCCATCAGGTTCCAATTTTTCCATAATTTTTGTCAACACTTTTTAAATTTTCTTATAACAGTCTTAATGGGTATGAACTGAGATCCCGTTGTGGTTTTATTTGTGTTTCCCTAATAACTAATGGTACCAAAAATGTTTTCATGAGCTTCTTTTTGATTTGTAAATCATCTCTGGAGAAATATTTATTTAGGTCTTTTGTCCTTTTTTTTAAAATTAGGTTGCTTTACTTTTTGTTGTTGTGTTATAATAAGTTTTTTTGTATTCTGGATACTAATTCCTTATCAGATAAATGATTTGCAAATACATTCTTCCACTTTGGGTTGTCTTTTTACTTTGTTAGTAATGTCCTTTGATACCCCAAAATATTTATTTTAATGAAGCCTAATATGTCTCTGTTTATTTTTCGCTTGTGCCTTTGGTATCATATGTAATTTTAAAAAATTTATGTCTTAATTCTATTTTGAAAGAGAGAGGCAGAGAGAGAGTAGGGAAGAGATAGGGAGAGAAGAAGACACAGAACCTGAAGCAGACTCCATGCTCTGAGCTGTCAGCACAGAGCCCACCATGGGGCTTAAACCCACAGACGGTGGGATCATGACTTGAGCGGAAGTCTGACACCCTACTGACTGAGCCACCCAGGTGCCCGTGTCATATGTGGTTACTCACTGCCAAATCCAAAGTGACAAATATTTACCCCAATGTTTTCTTCTAAGCGGTTTATGATTATAGTTCTTATATTCAAGCCTTTGATCCATTTTAACTTTTATATATGGTTTAAAGAATCCAACACCATTCTCTTGAAGGTGGATGCACATTTATCTTAGCAACATTTGTTGCTAAAACAATTCTTTCCCCACCCTTGACAACCAAGGTCTTGACCCCCTTGCCAGAAGTTCCTTGATTTTAATTGTATGGATTTATTTCTAGATACTGAGTTCTATTTCAGTGATGCATATAGGTTTCCTTATTCAGACATCCAACTGCTATGATTATTGTAGCTTTATAGGAAATTTTGCAAATTGTTTTGGCTATTAGGAACACTTAAAATTCTGCACAGATTTTAAAGTAGTTTTTTTCAGTCCCAGAAAAAAAAAAAAGTTGTTAAGATTTTGATAGCAAGTTCACTGGAAGTTTAGAAAGAGTTGAGTGGTATTGGCACTTTAACAATATTATATCTTCCAGTTTATTAATAGAGATTCCTTTTTACTTATTTCCATTTACTGGGGCTCCTAAGTGGCTCAGTCAGAGCTATCTGACTCTTGATGTGGCTCAGGTTTGTGAGATCCATCTCCTCTCCTACTCCGTGCTTACAGCCCAGAGCCTACCTGGGATTCTCTGTTCCACTCTTCCTCTGCTCCTCCACTGCTTGCGTGCACATGTACATCCTCTCTCTCAAAATAAATAAGTAGGGGCACCTGGGTGGCTCAGTTGGTTAAGCATCAGACTTTAGTTCAGGTCATGATTTCACAGTGTGGGGGTTCGAGCCCCACAATGGACTCTGTGCTGACAGCTCAGAGCCTGGAGCCTGCTTCGGATTCTGTGTCTCACTCTTTCTCTGCCCCTCCCCTGCTCATACTCTGTCTCTTCAGCTCTTCAAAAATAAATAAACATTGAAAAAATTTAAATAAATATTTAAAAACAATATTTTGTCTTTCAGTATATTAATACAGACTCCCTTTTTTCCATTTATTTATTTTCATTTCCTTCAATAATATTTTGTAGTTTTTTGGTGTATTATTTTTGTACTTCCACAGATAACAATATCCTAAGTATTTTGTAGTGTCTGGTACTATTATTAATGGAATTGTTTTTACTTTCACCGAGGATGTATAGATATACAACTAAATTTTGTATGTCCGTCTTGTACTCAGTACTTTCTTGAATTCTTCTGCAAATAGGATTTTTTTCTTTGTTGGTTTTTTTTATTAATGAATACATCATTTATTTTTATTAATAAATCCATAAGTGGTCAGAGTGTCTATTAAGTATTTAGTTCGTTTCAGTAATTTGTAGGTCTCTAGACATTTGTTCATCCTATCTAGTTTTACTAATTTGTTACCATACAATTGTTGATGGTATTATATTTCTTTTCATTTTGTGGGGTCATTAGTCATAACTCCACTTTCATTTCAGATTTCAGTTATTTCTGTCTTTTTTCTATTTTTATAGTCACCCTACCTAAATATTTTGTCAATTTTCTTACTCTTTCCAAAGAACCATCTATGGGTTTCATTGATTCTATCATTTTTATTCTCTATTTCATTTATATCCACTTCAGTCTTTATTATATTGTTCCTCCTGCTAGCTTTAGTTTAGTTTGTTCTTCTTTTTCCAGTTATTTGAGGTATAAAGCTAAATTAATGATTTGACATCTTTCTTCTTTTTTAATGTAGGCATTTATAGCTATAAATTCCCCCCTGAGCATTGCACAGAGGTATTAAAGAGCGGTATAGGAAAGTGTTCTATAGTGTTATGGTTAAATCTCAGCCTGATGGCAGACCTCTTTCCAAAGGCTGTGACCTTCAGAAGTCACTTTGCTTTGCTTTGTCTTTTTCTTTTTCACAAGTATTTCTTTCTCTCTCTCTCTTTTTTCCTCCCTCTTCTCCACATCTTAGATGAGACAGGAAGGTAAGAGCTCAGTAATTTTCACACCTGTCAGCTCTGTGAGCCTGACTCCATATTGTGCTGTTTCTACTGATTCTCACAGATTTGCTTATGGCTCTCAGGAAACTGACTCCGGCCTTGCTCTGTGTTTCAGCCAGAGTGCCCTGAATCTCAGAGGATGCATGTTGGGCAGGCAGAAGAAATTTTCCAATAATTGGAGAAAAAGAAGTTTTGGGAAATAGGAAATATCAGCATTGCCAAATGTGATGGAAATAGAAAGAAAATCATGTCCAAGAGGCTTGGTCACTCTCTCTCTCTCTCTCTCTCTCTCTCTCTCTCACTCACACACACACACACACACACACACACACACACACACACACACACAGCAAATGGTTTTCCACAGTGTGAGAGACTATAATACTGGATACACAGATGGTGGTGTCATTGCTATTTAGTTAGATTTATTTTATATGTCCAATTTTATTTTTTTTTGGCCTGAAGAAATTAGTTGTATCTCTTTTAAATATGTCCATACCTACAGTATTCACTCATTTATCCATAATGTCAAAAGTAAAAGAATTAAAAAATAATGTTTCAACAAAGCAAAAGAATAGACCAATATTATGTAATAATTCAAAGTAAATTACTATCGCTTTCCTATTTTAAAAAAAAAAGTTAAAAATCTTATAAAAGATGGTGTCTTTGCATTGAAAAGTGACTTTGTCCATTTTCTCCCTCAAGTAGCATCAGTTCAATTGAGAACACATTATAGAAAACTATATAAACACAGTCAGAATACTCTTTATAGAAATTCTCTTAAAAGAACAGCATCAAAAAAACCCCCACTAAATTATACTTTCCATTAGAGCTGGTGCATTATAAACCTCTACAGGTGCTTATAAATGTAATATCACATATATACTTTTCAATGTCACAAATTGAAAAGTTAGCAGTAAAAGGAATTTTAGAAAACATCATGATCTGTTGTAAGTCTTAATTTGTGAAGCCCTCATTTAACCTTTATGTTCACTGAATGACTAGGTTCAAACTCAAATAACGAAATCCCTCAATACCAGGGCATATAAAGAAGCAAAGTTCTGTAGCTATTTTCATAAGAATGCAGGGTGACAGATAAGATAGGTTATAATTGACGCTAATTGGTGCTCCTGATTGCTGTGGCACATTATCTTTATAATAATATGTGCAGAATAGCTTGGTACATTTCAAAGTATTAAAAACATGTCTTGTATGGAATAAAACCACAGATACCTATAACTGAATAGCAAACATTTTAGCAGTAACTGGAGGTGACATTCTGAAAAATACATTATTGCTTTAGAAAATATTCAGAGGTAATGTACAAATGCTATAGATTATATATAATGTATTCTTTTTAAAGTGACTTTTTCATTATAATATTAGTTAAAAGATAAACATATATGTTCAAAATTATTCTATCTGAAGTATAAATATTCAGTCATGTCTACTCTTCCTGACATATGTAGTCCTTTCAAGTTGTCTTTTCATAGTGATATTCAAACTATTGAACTATTATATATGATTTTAGTTCTGCTATTTACTCCTAATGTCTTCAACTCATAGGCATTTTCTTGGTGCACTCCATAAAGTCACCTAATTGCAATAAACATATTCAATGGCTGCATAAAATTTTATTAAGTAGATTCATCACCATATACAAAGCTTTCCCCTATGTTTGGAAATGTAAGCTAGTCCCAAATTCTGCTTTATAAAAACATTACATTTAAGATTTTTGTGTGTATCCAGGCGCCTAGGTGGCTCAGTCGGTTAAGCATCCAACTTCGGCTCAGGTCATGATCTCCCCGCTGGTGGGTTCAAGCCCTGTGTCGGACTCTGTGCTGACAGCTTAGACCTGGAACCCGCTTCTGAGTCTAAATCTCCCTCTCTCTCTGCCCCTCCTCCACTCATATTCTCTCTCAAAAAATGAATAAATGTTAAAAAAATTTAAGATTTTTGTGTTTATCAATGCTCCCAATTAATAATTATTTCTAGAATAAACAGCTGTAAAATTTATTGGATAGGCACAGAAACATTTTAAAATGACTTGATACGTGGATTTATGTTGACAAACTGCTTTATAAAAAGGTAAATCTATGGGAGCACCTGGGTGGCTCAGCTGGTTAAAGCATCCAACTTTTGACTTCTGCTCAGGTCATGATCTTGCAGTTTGTGCCTTTGAGCCCACATCAGGTTCTGTGCTGACAGTGTGGAATCTGCTTGGAGTCCTCTCTCTCTCTGTTCTTCCCCTGCTTGTGTTCTCTCTCTCTCAAAATTAATAAATAACACTTAAAATGATATATTTATATGCCACTCTCAAAATAAGGTCGTACAAATACCTACCAACCTAGGTATTTTTCCCCCTAAATTTTATATCCACCTGTTGCACCTATGCCTATGGAATTATCAGTTAATTTTTGAAACAGAGAGAGACAGCATGAGCAGGGGAAGGTCAGAGAGAGAGGGAGACACAGAATCCAAAATAGGCTCCAGGCTCTGAGCTGACAGCACAGAGCCCCATGCAGGCCGAACTCACGAACCATGAGCTCATGACCTGAGCCCAAGCCAGACACTTAACTGACTGAGACACCCAGGCACCCCATCATTGCCTTTGCTTTTTAATCAAAGTCATAGCATTTGCATCTTATTGCTGTGTGCATGTCCTTTATTTAATAAAATATATATATAAGTAAATGTATTCCTCATTTTTGATAGATGCATTTTGGTTTCTACTTTATATATGTATATGTAAGTTTTAAATTTTTATAAAGTTAAAATGTGTCCACCTTCTGCTTAATAATATCCTCCATTGTTTGAATAAAAATTAATCTAACTAAAGTAATTCCATTTTTATTCATTATTAATACTTTGCTATGTGCTATAAGATAGGGCTCTGCTTGTATTATTTTTCCAAGTAGTTAGCCAATTATCTCAACACTATTTAATATAAATTCCCTTCTGCCTTGATTTGTGCTTTTTTTTCTCATAAAATAGTCAGATATGTAATTGGTCTTGTTTCCTAGTGTCAATTCTGTTTCATTGCTCTCTTCCTCTAATTTTATGTCAATTTTTATTCTGTTAAAATTAGGTCTGGGATGGCTAGTGCCCTCTCATTGCCCTTCTATAGTAGAATTCTTTTTGCTAGTCTTGTCTACTTATTTTCCTGATAAGTTTTAGAATAATTTGATTGAGATTTCAAAACAAATATTATTGGGCTTCCTAGTAGAATTGAATTAAAGCCATTAATGAATAAAATTTGTCTAAGAGTGGCTTCAACCAAAATTAAGGAAGTTAATCTGGACTTATCACTGAAACTATAGGAATTAGCAGTCAAAACCACCTGGGTCAACATTTCTTCATCATTGTGCTCTAAGATTTTAAATATGTTAATACATATAATTCAGCATTTCTAACTTATTAAGTGTTATGATTCAGTGTCTGAGAATAGTTAAGAATGCAGGAATTGGGAATTGTACTAGTCATCTCATGATTTCATTGGTTAGGACTTTCGGTATGAGGAGCAGCCAAGCGCTGCGGTGCTCTACTGAATGTTGATGCAGACTGAGCGCTCTGCAAAATGGTCATGAGCAAAATGCAATGGTCATAGTCCGACGCTTACTGTTCCTGTTACAAGAATTACATATTTTTCCATCAAACTGGTAGTAAATAGACAGTGAACATTTGCAAAAGGAGGAAATATTATCTCCTCTTTCTATAGAAATAGTATTAAGAATGTCCATTTCTGAGCTAACTGGAGACAGCATGAGTATAAATATTTCAGGTCCTTCTCCACAAAGCAAAACTAGGATTCTACACAATATTCAGGTTCTTCAAAAGTAGTTTTAGTACTAGAAATATTATCTTCATAATATTTATGTGCATTTTCCCAAGAAGTGTTTTATTCACACATTCTTATCTATGCAAGAAAAATGAAAGGACATTTGTAGTAGTTTTCTGTCTTAAGAAAACTACTTGACTTCACTCAAGATGTGAGTGATCTTGAAAGAAATAAAGCAATTTTGCAAAAAAATAAAAAACACCCTATTTGATAAAAGTCAGAGTCAGGAAAAAGTACAGAGAAAAAACATGGTCAAAGGTGAGGATCAATATAAGGTTTGTACATATTAAGCCAAAGTTCTACAGGATTAAACTTGAACTGCAAATCTATATTAAACAAAATAGATAAACTTTCAGCTATGATTTACTTCATCCATCACATCCACCCATAATGATTTCACAGACAAAAAGAGTCATTTTCTGGGCTTTTGCTAAGGAAGAAATTTCAGATGTACATCTCATAATGGAAGAAAAATTGATGATGTGAAAAGTGTTGGCAGCAATTTTCACTCAATAAACAGAATAAGAGATTGTATATACTGTTGTTTGTTATATTTCCTTTTTACAGTCATCTTCAATATTGGTCAATGCGATGGTGTTAAGTATATATAATATAGGTTTACTGTCCCCATTTGGGGTGAGGGGGAAAATAAAGTGACCAAAGTTCCTAACTTTCTAGCCATTTGGCTTGAATTGAGAAAATAACAAGAAGATATGAAGTAGTTCAATTGTAAATTGCAGCTTGCCTTATAAATACATCAATTCTTTCAGCCTGACCTTTAACAAAAGTTAACATCAAACATGGTGAAATCACGATCTTTGGTCTGGTTTTATGTTGTTTATCACAGGGAATTTATATACTTTACAAATTCTCTGGGAGAATAGTCTAGCCTGTGTCCTCTCATGAAAGTGAAGAAGCTAACTCCAGCAAAGTGAGTGTCAAGTCATTCTTCCTCTGAGAAGGAAAGCTGAGGATACTTTCTTAAAAGAGAATGATCTTGTTCCTCCATTTGTTCCAATTCTAGTTGATGTGTATGGGAACTCTGCTACATTTTCTTATTTCTTAGTTTGTTTCTAATATTGATAATTTTGTTGTTTTAGTGTTCCATTGGACAGAGATCTTATCACAATATGAAATTACCAGTGGGCATTTTATTCACCTTTCAGTTATTTATTATCTGAAAATGCTACCTGAACTGGTGTTGACATAATCTAAAATCTCATCTGTAAGCATCTTCACTTATAAGATGCTCCACTCTTCAGCATCTGCTCATTACCCAGGTGTTTGCTTAAATTTCAATTCCTGAGACAGAAGTCACAGACCCTTTTGGCTAATGGATCTGCCCACTCAGTCTCTAACCTATCACTGGCTTTCATATTCTTCACAGCACTTAGTATAACATTTCTCCCCAAACAGAATGCAAAATACATGAGGAAGTACTTTTAAAACTCAAAACAGACTCTAATACACAGTAAAGTATCAATGCATATTTGTAGGACCAATGAAATAAGGAAAGGTGAATGAACACATGCATAAAATGTTAATGTATATGGCCTTCCTGATGTTGGTGAATGTTTCTTCTATCCCTACTTCCTTGAGGGTTTTCAGTAAGAAAGGATGCTATATTTTGTCAAATGTTTTTTCTGCATTTGCTGAAAGGACCATATGGTTCTTATCCTTTCTTTTATTAATGTGGTTTATCACATTGATGGAGTTGTGAATATTGAACCAGAATGGTGGCCCAGGAATAAATCCCACTTGATCATGTGAATAATTCTTTTAAGGTACTATTGAATTTGATCTGCTAGTATCTTGTTGAGAATTTTTGCATCCATATTCCTCAGGGATATTGACCTGCACTTCTCCTTTTTGTAAGTTGGAGGTCTTTGTCTGGTTTTCATATCAAGATAATGGTGACTTCATAGAATGAGTTTGGAATCTTTCCTTCCATTTCTATTTTTGGAACAGTTTGAGAAAAATAGATACTAACTCTTCTTTATTTTTAAAAAGACTTTTAATATTTATTTATTTTTGAGTGAGAGAGAGTATTAGTGGGGAAGAAGTGCATTCAGAGGGAGACACAGAATTCAAAGCACATCCAGGCTCTGAGCTGTCGTCACAGAGCCTGACATTGGGCTTGAACTCATGAACCGTGAGATCATAACCTGATCTGAAGTCGGATGCTGAACCAACTAATCCACCCAGGTGCCCTGGTATTAACTCTTCTTCAAATGGCTGGTTGAATTCCCCCAGGAAGCCATCTGGCTCTGGGCCCTCTTGTTGGGAGATTTTTTTAATGTTTATTTTTGAGAGATAGAGTGAGAGCAGGGAAGGGGCAGAGAAGTGGGAGACACAGAATACAAAGCAGGCTCCATACTCTGAGCTGTCAGCATAGACCCCTATGTGGGACTCAAGCTCACGGACTACAAGATCATGACCTGAGTGAAGTCAGACCTATGGGAGATTTTAGATAACCAGTTCAAATTCTTTGCTGGTTATGGATGGGTTCAAAATTTCTATTTCTTTCTGTTTAAGTTTTTGTAATGTGTGAGTGTCTAAGGGTTTGTCCACTTCTTCAGGATTTCTCAGTTTGTTAGCTTAAAATTGTTCACAATATTCTCTATAATTGTATTCCTGTGGCATTGGTTGTGATCTCTCCTCTTTCATTCATAATTTTATCTATTTTGGCCCTCTATTTTTTTCATTTGATAAGTCTGGCTAGGCTTTATCAATTTTATTTTTTTTTTTCAAAAAAGGATCTTTTAGTTTCACCGATCTGTTCTTTTTTTTCTATATGGTTAATTTCTGCTCTAATCTTTACAATTTACCTTCTGATGGATTTAGGCTTTATTTGCTGCTCCTTTTCTAGCTCCTTTTGGCATAATATTCGGGGTATTTCTTGTTTTTTGAGATAAGCCTGAAAACTGTAATGTACTTTCCTCTTAAGACTGCCTTTGTTGCATCCCAAAGGATTTGAACTGTTGTATTTTCATTCTCATTTGCTTTATCATCCTCAATGGGGAAAAACGGAACTTTCCTCCTAAGGTCAGGAACATGACAGGGATGGCCACTCTCACCATTGTTGTTCAACGTAGTACTGGAAGTCCTAACCTCAGCAATCAGACAACAACAACAACAACAACAAAAAGCCATCTAAACTGGCAAAGAAGAACTCACATTTTCACTCCACAAATGACATGATACTCTACATGAAAAACCTGAAAGACTTCACCTTTTGCTAGAAAGAATCCAGCAAAAATGCTAGAACTGATATGTGAATTCAGCAAAATCACAGGGTATAAAATCAATGCACAGAAATTGGTTGCATTTCTATACACCAATAACAAAGCATCAGAAAGGGAAATCAAGAAATCAATCTCATTTACAAATTGCACCCAAACCCATAAGATTCATAGAAATAAAACTACCCAAAGAAATTAAAAGGTACAATGCTGAGAACTGTAGAAAGCTTATAAAAGAAATTGAAGAAGACACAAAGAAATTAAAAAAACATTCCATGCTCATGAATCAGAAGAACAAATATCATTAAGAAGTCAATACCACCCAAAGCAGTCTACACATTCAATGCAATCCCTATCAAAATACCACCAGCCTTCTTCACAGAACTAGAACAAATAATCCAAAGAATTTTATGGAACCAGAAAACACCCCAGATAGCTGAGGTAATGTTGAAAAAGAAAACCAGATCTGGAGGCATTCCAATGCTGGACATCAAACTGTTTTACAAAGCTGTAATCGTCAAGACAGTATAGTACAATAACATAAATAAATAGAACAGAACAGAGAACCTGAAAATGGACCCACATATATATGGCCAACTAATCATCAACAAAGCATGAAAGAGTATCCAATGGAGAAATAACAGTCTCTTCAGGAAATGGGAAACTGGACAATGACATGTAGAGGAATGAAATTGCACCACTTTCTTACAGCATACACAAAAATAAATCCAAAATGAATGAAAGACCTAAATGTGGGACAGGAAACCATTGAAATCCTAGAGAAGACCACAGGCAGCAACCTCTTTGAATTTGGCCACAGCAAAGTCTTACTAGATATTTCTCCAGAGGCAAGGGAAATAAAAACAAAAATGAATTATTGGGACATCATCAAGATAAAATGTATGCAAAGTGAGGGCAACAATCAACAAATATAAAAGGCAAGCAACAGAATAGGAGAAGTATTTGCAAATGACATATCAAATAAAGAGCTAGTATCCAAAATCTACAAAGAACTTATCAAACTTAACAGCCAACAAACGACTAATCCAGTTAAAAAATGGGCAGAAGACTGAATAGACACTTTCTCAATGGCATCCAGAAGGCTAACGGACACATGAAAGATGCTCAACATTACTCATCATCAGAGAAATACAAATAAAAACCACGATGAGATTCTACATCACACCTGTTAGAATGGCTAAAATCAACAACTCAGGAACAACAGATGTTGGTGAGGATGCAGAGAAAGAGGAACTCTTTTGCACTGTTGGTGGAAATGAAGACTGATGCAGCCATTCTGGAAAAGAGTATGGAGCTTCCTCAAAAAATTAAATATGGAATTAACTTATGACCCAGCAATTACACTACCAAGTATTCATCCAAAGGATAAAAATACTGATTTTAAGGGGCATATGCACCCCGATGTTTATAGTAGCACTATCAACAATAACCAAATTATGGAAAGAGCCCAAATGTCCACTGACTAATGAATGAATAAACAAGTTTATATAATTATACAATGGAATACTACTTGATGATCAAAAAGAATGAAATATTGTCATTTGCAAAAACTGATGGACCTAGGATATTTTACGTTAAGCAAAGTAAGTCAGAGAAAGAAAACTATCATATGATTTCATTCATAATTGGACTTTAAGAAGCAAAACTGATGAACATAGGGGAAGGGAAGGAAAAATAAGATAAAAACAAAGAGAGGCAAGCCATAGGAGACTCTTAAATACAGAGGACAAACAGGATTGCTGGAGGGAAGAGGACTGTGGGGATGGACTAAATGGGTGATGGGCATTAAGGAGGGCACTTGTAGGGATGTGCACTGGGTGTTGTATGTAAGTGTTGAATCGCTAGGTTCTGCTCCTGAAATCAATAGCACATGGTATATTAACTAACTTGAATTTGAACAAATAAGTTTAAAAAGCTATTAGTGTAAATGGTGATGTAGGAGAATCTTAACTGTGATATTGTATGGTAGATACATGTAAATTTATTTTACCATGTTAAAATGTTTACCTCTGTTTTCTCTAATTATTGCATAAAATGAGAAAGAATTTTTATTACAATTTCAAGAAGCAGATTACTGCATTACTTGTTTTATTTTCTCTTTCAAAATAACGTATTTTACTAAAGTATATCCCAACATTCTTTCCATATTTGTGTAAGCCCTTCTTTGAAGATCATCTTTAAAAATACTCTTGAGTTCTCTATGTTATTATTTCATCACTGATTTGCACATCTAAAATTCACAATTTTAACCTAGTTTATATCAAACATAAACAGATTCATTGTTAGCTGTATGCCTTTCAAAAATATGAAAAATTTCCTTCTTTGACCACTTGTATTTTTATTTTTGCTTAAGCATAGCTATAAAAGGTCTATAAAAAGATTAATTTTGCTATTTTAAGAAAGCAAAATTTATTCCTTACATTTGCTCATTTGAAATACCCACTAATATTACATTATATATAAAATATTTTCCTAAATATCTGCTTTAAATGAATATTTGAATTTATACTGAATAATTTAAAATCAAATGAAAATTAACTTTTAACCAAAGAAATCTGGTATATATGCTGTTTGTACAGAATGTGTGTGTGTGTGTGTGTGTGTGTGTGTGTATGTGTGTGTGTGTGTGTATGTGTCCAATATAATACTACTTACCTGTCGATATATCCAAGAAAAATTCGGGATATATACAACAGAAAGTTAAAATAGTAGATATTGACATATAAGTAGCACAACTACATAAATTCTATAAGATTACACATAGATGTGTCAGCAACAGGTACATTTCTCTTTGGACTGGATGCAGTGTTATTTCTTCATATATTTGTGGTAACACTAAGAGGACCTTAAGGAAAATGACATTTGAGTTACCTGCGGGAAGAACTAAGCCACTCTGAATTTGCACTGGAGGATGATACGGTGCTTAGTCTTTGTGTAAATAACTTATTTTGGTATATTCTGCAGTGTTTATCTATGTTCCTACCATGCCCATATCTAGTACTGTGTTTATGCAAGTCAACTGCACCAAATACTAGGACATAAGTCCAAAATACTCAACCAGTATAATAAAAATTTCCTTGCCTTTTCCTGCCTGAGGTAGTATTCAGGGAAAGAAAGAATTCTCAGTATGATTTAATGGAAAATCAGTGATCTCTAAAACTGTAATAAGTCACTGCTAGCATATATATCACCTCATGCTTGTAGATAGGCTAGAGAGAAAAAGAGAATGAAAACCCTTTCTTTGAACATTGCAGTTTGGAAATAATCTTTTATTGCACACTGACTTGACATACCAGTTAAAAGTACAATTGAAAAATTTGTAAACTGCAGTATTTCTCCCATCTTACTGAACCTAATAAACATATGGAAGCACAGGTAATTAAAATAACTCAGGAGATATTGGGAATTTGCCTACCTTCCTGTCTCCATGGCATTGGAAAAGCAAGTTAACCTCTTTGCTTCCATTTCCTCTCTCACTATGATAGAGGGAGTGAGCTGCTATTTGTAAAGAGCGGAAGCTGGAAACTAATGTGTAACCAGAGAAAGTGCTTTAATTCGATTTCAAGTGATTGAAACATAAAACCTCTCCCCAAACACCTGCTCTCTCTTTTCAGATGAATGTGTTTTTCTACAGGACATGTGTTCATCTGAATTCCTTTTTAAAAGCTATGCCTATTTTTTTTTAATATGCCTATTTTTAGACTTTTGTTCTATTAAAGAAATTCATTCAAATCTTGCATATCTATGTTTTGAAATGACTGAATTCTTCTCTCTCATGAATTCTCTCCCTATGCAAAGAATAAATAAGCAAAAGTAGAAACTAGATAAAACTGACAAAGCTAAGAAAGAGCTAAAAATTGCAAGTATAGTTTAGGCCTCAGTTTCCATCTGTATGTCAGGGGATCTAGTCAATAAAAGTAACTTATATCACAGTCTTTGACCTGTGAAAGAGCTCACTAAATGTGAACAGAAATATCTGCTTATAGTATGTAAATTCATGGCAATACATGTAGCTATTACATTAGCAAAGCTCACAGTTCTAGTTCATCCCAGGCTATATATTGAAAATATACTTTTGGAGCGCCTGGGTGGCTCAGTCGGTTAAGCCTCCGACTTCGGCTCAGGTCAGATCTCACGTTCGTGGGTTCGAGCCCCGTGTCGGGCTCTGTGCTGACAGCTAGCTCAGAGCCTGGAGCTGCTTCCAGTCCTGTGTCTCCTTCTCTCTCTGCCCCTCCCCCTCTCATGCTCTGTCTCTCTCTGTATCAAAAATAAATAAAACATTAAAAAAATTAAAAAAAAAGAAAATATACTTTCTTCCTTTTGTAAAAAAAAAATTAAACCTGACCCATTATGTTAACATTTCCAGCAACAAAACTTCTGGAGCTTGGCCCCCATTAATGGGCACTCCACCTATGTCTGAATTGTCAGAAGAAGGCCACTGATGTTGACTTCTGCCATCACAATATTGACCATGCAACACAGAAACTGAGATGTTGCCACCTTGCTGCTCAGAGCTGTGCTTCATTAGTGACTGTTGTGTCCCTTACATGCATCACATGCACCATGAGGGTGGGGGGGGGGAGTACAAACACTGTGTGTGATGAGATGGTGCACTGCTTCCTCCAACGCTTGAAAAATTGATATATGCCTCCTAACTTCCCACAAAACAACTTAAGATATAAAATTAGCAATACTTTACCAAGGATTTGAGGAAAAACTGTAACAACACACACACACACACACACACACACACACACACACACACAAGAAAATAACCTAAAGTTGCTGCATAATAACCTGCACCACATTATAAGGTCTTCATTTTATTTCCCTATGTTGATTTTCGCATCAGAGACCAGAAAAAACTACTCCAAGCATTGGAAACGAAGATAAATTGATCTCAGGCCCTGGATAAAAGAAAGAAAATTAGTTCAAGCACAATTTTAAAGTTTATTTTTAGTTCTTATTTTCTGCCCCTTATATTTTTTTCCAAGATACTTGGCATCAGGATATATTCTATGAAGACAAACTCCACCCATCCATCTTGCATGCTTGCTCCATGGCCCTGCCAAACTAATTATAACATAAGCAAAAGTTGACTCAACTTCTAAGGTCTGGATTATTTACTAGTCTTTAGCTATTATTGTTTTTCAGTTTGAAGATTAGAACATTAGTTTATTATGTTTGCAAAATAAAAATGAACATTGTATCATTTTATAGTATATAAATCTATGAACAATTTAAAAAGCATAAAAATATTAATGCAGTCTTAACCATGTGATTGCTGCTATTTTTTTGTGGGGGGAACACTGATTTATTTATTTTTACTGTCCACGTAATCAGATAATTGACAACTTGCTAATATTTACTAGATAGATATGACATGGTTTTATTTTTTATACTGGTGTACTTTTTAATTTTTATTCCCTTTAATTTTTTTCTTTTATAGTTCATTGTCAAGTTGATTTCCATATAATACCCCGTGTTCATCCCAACAAGTACCATCCTGCATACCATCACCCTCCTTTCCCTCTCCCCCATCAACCCTCAGCTTGTTCTCAGCATTCAAGAGTCTCTTATGATTTGCCTCCCTTCCTCACCCCACCTATTATTTTCCCCTTTCACTCCCCCATGGTTCTCTGTTAAGTTTCTCCTATTACACTTATGAGTGAAAACATATGGTATCTGTCTTTCTCTGCCTGACTTGTTTCATTTAGCATGACACCCTTGAGTTCCATCAATGTAGCTGGGAATGGCAAGATTTAATTCTTTCTCATTGCCATGTAGTATTCCGTTGTATATATAAATGACATCTTGTTGATCTATTCATCACTTGATGGACATTTAGGCTCTTTCCATGATTTGGCTATTATTGAAAGTGCCGCTATGAACCTTGGGGTACATGTGCCCAAATGCATCAGCACTACTGTATCCTTTGGATAAATCCGCAGCAGTGCTATTGCTGGGTCATAGGGGAGTTCTACCAATAGGTTTTTGAAGAATCTCCACACTGTTTTCCAGAGCAGCTGCACCAGTTTACATTTCCACCAACAGTGTAGGAGGGTGCCCGTCTCTCCACACCCTCGCCAGCATCTATAGTCCCTTGATTTGTTCATTTTAGCCTTTCTGACTGGCATGAGGTGGTATCTCAGTGAGGTTTTGATTTGTATTTCCCTGATGATGAGTGATGCTAAGTATCGTTTCATGTGTCTGTAGACCATCTGGATGTCATCTTTGGAGAAGTGTCTGTTCAGGTCTTCTGCCCATTTCTTCACTGGATTACTCATTTCTTGGGTGTGGAGTTTGGTGAGTTCCTTGTAGATTTTGGATACTAGCCCTTTATCTGATATATCATTTGCAACTCTCTTTTCCCATTCCATCAGTTACCTATTGATTTTCTTGATTGTTTCCTTTGCAGTGCAGAAGCTTTTTATCTTGATGAGGACTCAATAGTTCATTTCTTTCTCTTGATTTCCTTGCCTTTGGGGATGTCTTGAGCAGGAAATTACTGTGGTTGAACTCAAGGAGGCTGTTTCCTGCTTTCTTCTCTAGAGTTTTGATGGCTTCCTGTCTCATATTCAGGTCCTTCATTCATTTTGAGTTTATTTTGTGCATGGTGTAAGAAAGTGGTCTAGTTTCATTCTTCTTCATGTGGCTGTCCAGTTCTCCCAACATCACATTTAAAGAGGCTGTCTTTTATTCATTGGATACTCTTTTCTGCTTGTCAAAGATTAATTGGCCATACATTTGTGGGTCCTGTTCTGGGTTCTCTATTCTATTCCATTGTCTATATGTCTGTTTTTGTGCTAATACCATACTTTCTTGAAGATTACAGCTTTATAGTAGAGGCTAAAGTCTGGGATCATGATGCCTCCCATTTTGGTTTTCTTCTTCAATATTACTTTGGCTATTTGGGATCTTTTGTGGTTCCATACAAATTTTAGGTTTGTTTGTTCTAGCTTTGTGAAGAATGCTGGTGCAATTTTGATTGAGGTTGCATTGAATGTGTAGATTGCTTTGGGTAATATTGACATTTTAACAATATTTATTCTTCCAATCCACGAGCATGAAATGTTTTTCCATGTCTTTGTGTCATCTTCAATTTCCTTCATAAGTTTTCTATAGTTTTCATCATACAAATATTTTGTATCTTTGGTTAGGTTTATTCCTTGGTATTCTATGTTTTTTTGTGTGTGTTTGTGATTGTGAATGGGATCAGTTTCTTGATTTATCCTTTTGTTACTTCATTATTGGTGTATAAAAATGCAGCTGATTTCTGTACATTGATTTTGTACTCTACAACTTTACTGAATTCATGGATCAGTTCTAGCAGTCTTCTGGTGGAATCTGTTGGGATTTCCATGTAGAGTATCATGTCTTCTGTGAAAAATAGAAGTTTGACTTCATCTTTGCCAATTCTGATGTGTTTTGTTTCCTTTTGTTGTCTGATTGGTGATGCTAGGACTTCCAGCACTATGCTAAACAATATTGGTAAGAGTGTACATTCCTGTCATGTTCCTCATCTCAAGGGAAAATCTCTCAGATTTTCCTCATTGTGGATATTAGCTGTGGCCTTTTAATAAATGGTTTTTATGATGTTTAAGTAACTTACTTCTATCCTGACTTTCCTGAGGGTTTTTTTTATTAAGAAAGAATGCTGTATTTGGTCAAATGCTTTTTCTGCCTCTATCGACAGGATCATACGGTTTTTATCTTTTCCTTTGTCTATGTGATGTATCGTATTGATGGATTTGCAAATATTGAACCAGCCCTATAACCCCAGAATGAATCCCACTTGATTTTGATGGATAATTCTTCTTATATGCTATTCAATTTGATTTATTAGTATCTTGTTGAGTATTTTTGCGTCTGTATTCATGAAGCATATTGTCCTGTAGTTCTCTTTTTTTTGCTGAGTCTCTATCCAGTTTGGGAATCAATGTGATGCTGGCTTCATAGAATGAGTCCATAAGTTTTCCTTCCATTTCTATTTTTTGGAATAGCTTGAGAAGAATGGGTATGAGCTCTGATTTAAATGTCTGGTAGAATTCCCCAGGGAAGCCATCTGGCCCAGAGCTCCTATTCTTTGGGAGATTTTTGATAACTGATTCAATTTTTTCACTGATTATGGGTCTGGTCATATTTTCTATCTCTTCCCATTTGAATTTTGGTAGAACATGTGTGTTTAGGAACGTTCATTTCTTCTAGGTTGTGCAGTTTTTTTGGCATATAATTTTTCATAGTATTCCCTGATAATTCCTTGTATTTCTGAGGGATTGGTGGTAATAGCACCATTTTCATTTATAAATTTGCCTATTTGGGTGCTCTCACTTTTCTTTTTCAGAAGCCTGGCTAGAGGTTGATCAATTTTGTTACTTTTTCAAAAAAACAACTCTTGGTTTCATTGATGTGTTCAACTGCCCTTTTTGGATTCTATATTGTTTATTTCTGCCCTGATTTTTATTATTTATCTTCTTCTTCTGGGTTTGGGGTGCACTTGCTGCTCTCCTCCTAGTTCCTTTAGGTGTGCTCCTAGATTTTGTATTCACGCTTTTTCTAGTTTCTTGAAATAGGCCTGGATTGCAATATAGTTTCCTCTTAGGACCACCTTTTCTGTATTCCAAAGTGTTTGGATTGTTGTATTTTCATTTTTATTTCATCTCTACTTCTATTTTGAATGAAATGCTTGTGGAATAAAGGATTCTTGCCTGCATTTTTTTTCTGTTCATCCCATTGAATATTTCCTGCCATTCGTTTCTGGCCTGCCAGGTTTCAGTAGATACATATGTAACTACTCTAATAGGTTTCCCTCTGTATGTTAGGACCCTTTTATCCCCAGCTGCTTTCAGAATTCTTTCTTTATCCTTATATTTTGCCATTTTCACTATGATATGTTGTACTAAAGGTCTATTCAAGTTATATATGTGGGGAGTTCTCCGTGCCTCTTGGATTTCAGTGTCTGTTTCCTTCCCCATATTGGGGATGTTCTTAGCTATAATTTGTTCAGTACCCTTTCAGCACCTTTCCTTCCTCTTCTTCAAGAATTTCTATGATACGGATATTGTTCTGTTTGATTGTATCTCTCAGTTCTCAAATTCTCCTGATGTGTTCTTGGATCAATTTCTCTATTGTTTTCTTGGCTTAGTCATTTCCTATATTTGTGTTTTCGAGTTCACCTCTTCTCCTCTCTGCCTCTTCAATTTTTGCAGTGGCAGCCTCCATTTTATTATGCATCTCATTTATAGCATTTTTTAATTCATCACAACTATTTTTAAGGTCCATAGTCTTTATATCAATAGCTTCCCTGATGTCTTCCATGCTTTTTTCAAGCCTAGTAACTAGTTTTATAACAACTGCTTTAAATTCTTGCCCAGTTATGTTGCTTATATATGTTTTGAGCAATCTATTGCTGTGACTTCTTTCTGGAATTTTTTTAGAGAAGAGTTCTTCTGTTTCATCATTTTGGCCAGCATTCTATCTCTCACCAGTTTTAAAAGCTTGTTATGCTCTCTGGACTGCCAGAGTCCAGCTCCAGCAGGTCCAGGGTTCCCTGAATGAAGGATGGTGTCAGTGAATGGGAGTGAGAGAGCCTCAAGTTTCTTTCTGATCATCAGGCAGTCATCTCTGCTCTCCAGTCAGGCATCTCTGTACTGACCAGAAAGTCAGCTTTATTTATGAAAAAAAAAAAAAAAGTATGGTGTACGAAACAGAAATGGCAATTGCCTTAGACAATGATTTTTTGATGACAAATTCTTTGGTATGTAAAAATTTTCCAGAACATAGATTGGTAGAAGACTAATGCATAATCTTTATCAATAGTGATTGATGAAGGTGACTTAGATGCTTATCATATGGGAAAGGAAGGTATCTTTAGCATTCAAATACAAGGCAATGTTTTTAGCATGGCAAAGGCAAAAGTTAGTTCTTTGTGAGCAGGGGTCAATAGCCTGTTTTCTCGAGGGGAAAAAAAACAGATTTCTCAGGAAATGTAATATTTGCTCATATAATCTCAAAAGAAGAAACTCCTATAATAAGTTCCTTCATAAGGTACAATTAGCATATTTTTAGCATAAAGGGACAAGTCACTCCTGATACCAGTCAACAAGGTGCCTTCGGGGGTCAGTGCTCAAGCAAAAATAATTGACTGAAGGGTAGACATCAGTCACCATCTGATGGCAGGAGGACCCCGCCTTGAAAACCTGCCTTACCTTACAGGGAGGTTTTTTTTTTTCAACTTAGTGAGTTCAGAAAATGGGTTCCAACACTGGACCTGTGAGTATTGCTATATAACAGAACCTCATTGACTGTCCAGGGCCTGTCTTTTCAAGAAGTGTTCTTTTAATGGTGTTACTTGGTTTCTCTTGTTGTGCCTTTGGTTATTTTATTTCTCTACTCAATGATATTTGGAACTTTCTACCATGTGTACTTTGGCTTATTTCTTGAGGTAGGCCTGAAAAGAAAAACTGACAGTCTGTCAGATGGTGGCAAACACACACAAACGCACAGACAAATCAAACAAATAAGCAAAGCAAATGGGAAAAGAAAAAAAAAGGGGGGGAGCTAAAACAACAAAAGACAAAGGACAGTCTAAAAGCATAAAACCAGAAATCCCAGCTACAGATAAAGAGCAGAGTGGAGGCAGTGCTGATAGAAGAGCATATACAAAGAGCAAAGTGACAGGGGTGGGGGGACACAAAACTGAACATTGACCAGGCAGAGAGACTAAAAGGCTACATTCAGAGAGAGAAAGGGTAGAATATGGTAGGAGGAGAGGAGAAAAAAAATGAAGACAATGTTATCCAAAGAAACTATATAGTCTGATAATTCCAGAGAGAGAGAGAGAGAGAGAAAGAAAGGTAATGAGGGAGATACAAAATAAGCATCAAGAGAATAGATTAAAATGACTGTTAAAGCAGATTTATAACCAGAGAGCCCAGTCCAGAGGGGGTGGGGGTCGGTGTGGTGGGAGAGTTAAGAATAAGATAGTGGAGAATATATCTGAATAGCAAGAATTTATCTAGAGTAATCACAGCAATATATCAATGCTGGTCTTGCCCCGGGTCAGGTAAAAAAAAAAAAAAAAAAAAGGCAGCTCTTCAGCAAGGATGGCCGTGGTTTGGTATAGACAGGTCTTGCCTCCACTGCAGGTTCCGAAGGCCGCATCCTGAGGTCCCACCTTGGTGGTTGTGGGGAGAAAAACAGCAGCGCTCCAGTCCATTCTGGAACCAAGCATTGCAACTCTCTCTCTTAGATCCAATCTCCCTGTGCCGCAGGCGCAGCCAAGGTGGGCAGAGTTGTGTTTCTCAAGCCCCACCTCGTTTCCAGATCCTAGTCCATGCACTCCAATGATACCGCTGGAAATGTACTCCTGCCTGCCTGGGGGCAGGCTGGGTGGCTTCCCAGCCAGGGACCAAGCAGGGGAAGTAGGGGAGCCGTTCCTCCTGGCACCACCTGCAATTGGACACCTGGTCCAAGGAAAGCGCTCCAGTCAGAGAGAAAGATCTCTCTCCAGATGCCCTGCGGTTACAGATGGGATGATAGGATCCCTCTCCGACCCTGGCCAAGGTTTTTCTCTTCTTCAGAGACTGTTCTATCTTACAACATGGTTTTAAACACATTTAGGAAATCTTGATAACATAGCTATATAGATATCTAGCATAAATAATAAATTTATATGGGTATTTTTTAAAGTTTACTAGGAGTTTCATGGTATTACTGTGAATGATTTCATTCAGCAGATCTGTGTTGTGTGTGTGTTGAAGAACTCAAGTGTGTACCAGAACAAGAAAGCTTTATACACTGTAACTTCTTAAGAAAAGGTTTACATTTCTCTGTGTAGTTTGTACCAACTTTATCTAACCTGACAAAAGGTGTCAGAAAGATAAATCTAGTAACATTCCTATCTAAAAATCTTTGAAAGATATTTGTGTTTATAGAAACTCTGAATGTTGCTACAATTTATAGAGAAATACAATGTTTTTTTAAACAAAATGTATAAGTGATGAGTTTTTAGGTCATAGCATAAAAAGCTGTAATTGAACTTTTTTTCAGTTAATTCTTAAGGTGTTTTTGCAAAACTAATGTGTGCAAGGCACTCATTCTGTGTTGCATACCTCTTGAAAAATCTAAAAACAGCCTCAGCTTGGAAAGAAATCTCAATATGGAAGGAGCTAGGAAGAAGAATGATGCTGGGATTAGGCATGAACAGAAAGAATTATATGGTAGAATGTATAAAATGTTCCAAAATATTAGAAGGTTTTCACATAAAGAAATTATGACCTTTCAGTGGAAGACTGAGGGAAGGATGGAGGAAATATTTGTATTGTGAAGTCAGTGCACTATCTGAAAATAGTTACATTTAAGAGAGGAGAATTAGATGTAAGAGGTAGAGTTAAAAATGAAGTTTAATTTTTATTTTATTCTAGAGATAATTATAGCAAAAATATTCATGGCTACAACTCTTGGAGTTGTAGTAAGTGCTAAGGGCTTAGCTAAGCACTTAAAGAACATTATTTTATAAAGTTATAACATTCTTTATAGCAGGGCATGCCTTATTATCATCCTCATTATATAGGTGAGGAACCTGAAGTTTACAGAAAGGGGGAAAAAAAAGATACTGGATACTGTTTGCAAGGACACACAACTAGTATGAGGTAGAGTTGAGTTCAAGAAGCAAAATAATATTTGTTTTCAGTTTAAAGACGGAGCATTCTTTAAATTAAAAATGTATCATTTCTCCAGATAATTGGTGCCAGAATATGGCATTGGCCCTTAGAACATCACAGGCTGGCTTAACCCCAAACAGCAGATTCAGAAAAAGAAAAAGAAAGGATTAAAGCTTATAAGCAGAATATGTGGTTTCTGAGTGTCATATTTTTAGCCTTGATAAGCTCAAATGTGCACCCCAAATAAAATGAACGTTATAAAAGAGACCATTTCAAATACGTCCTTAACTAACTATAGTTATGTATAATGCTTCAAGGTTTTATATGAAGAAATTTATTGAAGAAGTGTATCCATTTCTTGCCTAATGGCTCTGGCTAGATCCTCTAGTATAACATTGAATAGAAGTGGTGATTAGAGGTGGTAAAAGTAGACATTGTTGTCTTATTCCTGATTGCAGAGAGACAAACACATTTGGTCTTTTACCATTAAGTGTAATGTTAGCAGTCTTCTTTTCATAAATGCCCTTTATCATGTTAATGTCCTTTACAAGATGTATAGAAATGCTGACTATTCCTAATTTGTTTAATGTTTTTGACATAAAAGTGTGTTCGATTCTGTCAAATGCTCTTCTGTGTCCATTGAAGTGATCATGTGGTTTTGTACAGTAATATATTCATGTAGTTTATCATGCTTATTAGTTTTATATGTTAAAACAATTGGATAAATCCAATTGCTCATGTATACTTCTGTTAATATGTTGCTGGGTTCAGTATTTTGCTCAGAATTTTTATGTCTATATTCATAAGAGATATTAGTACACAGTTGTGTCTTGTTTTTTTCTTCTTGTGATGTATTTATTTGATTATGACATAAGGATAATATTGGCCTCAGAGAATGAGTTGGTAGGTACGTCCTTTTATATTTTCTAGAAAAGTTTGTAAGAAAAATTTATAAATTCTTTTAAAATATTTGTAGGTTTTATCAGTGAAGCCATTTGGTCTTGAGCTTTTTTCATTACTAATTCAATTTCTTTCATTGTTATAGGTCCATTCAGATTTTCACTTTTCTTTTGAGTCCATTTCAGTACTTTGTGTCTTTGTCGAAATTAGTTTGTTTCATCAACATCATCTAGTATTTTGTCATACAGTTTTTTTCACAACATTCCTTTGTGATTCTTCTATTGTAAGATTGGGAGTAATGTCCTCTTTTTGCTTCCCAGTGTTAGTAAGTTAAACTTTTTCTCAAGATCAGTCTAGCTAAAGGTTTGTTGATTTCTTAATCTCTTAAAAAATCTAATTTTTGAGGTCATTGACTATTCCTTATTGTTTCCCATTGTAATTAATTTCCATTTCAATGTTTATTTTTTCCATCCCTTCTACTGCTTTATATTACTTCTTCAAATGTAATAATATAGAAGGTTAGATGATTGATTTGGAATCTTTCTTCTTTTTAATATGGGCATTTATACTCAAAATTCCATTGTGTTAGCTGCATATAATAACTTATTAGGTTTTCCTTTATTTTCACTCACCTTGAAGTATTTTCTAATGTGTTTTATGATTTTATTCCTACACCATTTGTTCTTTGGGAATATGTTGCTTGCTTTCCACATATTTGCAAATTTCCCTAAGGTCTTTCTGTTAATCTCTCGTTTCCTTCCATCATGGTCAGAGAACATGCTTTACATTATTTCAATTTTTTAAATTATTGGTTTTTAAAATTTTCATGTCTTAATTTAGCATACAGTTTATCCTGGAAAATGTGACATGTGCACTTGAGAAAAAAGTATACAATACTGTTGTTATATTGAGTTTTATATAAAGATCTGTTAGGTCAAGTTGGTTTATAATGCTGTTCTAGTATTCTATTTCCTTTCTATGCAGCACTTCTATCCATTATTGAAAGCAGGGTATTAAAATCTTGAGTTATTATTGTTAAATTATATACTTCTTACCTAGATTTATCAATATTTTCTTTATGCATCTTAAGAGTCTATTGATAGTTGCTTACTTATGTTTACTATGTATAATTGGCTTTATAATTTATAATTACATATATTATAAGTCATGTTTACATGTATTATATAAGCTTAATACATTAACCTATTTATCATTATTAAGTGTCCCTTTTCATTTCTAATAATATTTATTTGTTTCAAAGTCTTTTTTTTTTTTTTTGGCTTGATATTAGCACAGTCACTCCACCTAACTTATGGTTTGCTGACTGTTCTAAACACATTTCTTTGGTGAAGAGGAAACAGTAGGATGCTGATTGCTCCTCTTATCCTTGCTGGCCTTGTAACACACTTTCAAAAGAGAAACTGTTTTCTTTAACTATAATTTATAATGGATTATGTAATTTACTGCTACAGTGAACAAGTAGAAAGTATTTGCTTAATTTGGAATTTGGGCACTGCTGAGTGGGGACCAGTTAGTGTGACAAAGCAGAAACCTCTTACTTCTGTTAAACTCCACATTCCACACTCAATGCTTAGGAGCAATTTTTCAATATGTCAGTGTGACCATGTTGCCTCTTTTGCAAGCTGAGTCCTACTAATCACAGGTTTGATTCCCATTTATGAAAACAAGCTCTCTTTAATGATTCATATATATCTCAACTTGTGCTACAGGTATTCCATAATACCATTTAAGGTATTTCTTTTTTTATAGAAGATGAGCAATTCAATGACTTTGATCAATGCTCTTTGCTTTTTCACATTTTTAGCTAATAAACAATGATTGGCATGCTATGTGTTTGTGTATGTGTGTGTGTGCTCATATATATATATATTCATATATATGAATACTCTCATATTAATATTTTCCTATAATTTATGGGTAATCATTAGTCCTAGTTTAAGTTAATCTATTCTTTAATATTTGTGGCCAATTACCTAAGGGATGTTTCTTAGAATTTATCTTAATGATTTTCATTGGATTAATTTGTCAAGCTGCAGATTTTAGGTCATCAGTAATTGGCAAGAGAGTGAGAAAAAAAAACCCCAACATTATTTGGGCACCTACTAATAGCCCAAATCCTAGGTATTAATAGCTAGCCAAGCGATACTGAAAGCAGCAAGATCTCCAATCATTAACAACAATTCAAGATTGACAATAAGAAAAATTGCCTACTGGTCATGCCCCAGGACATCAGGGCCCCTGGCATATATTTCCAGAGGTTGTACACCATTAAGAAGTTCAGGTCACATCACAATTTGTGGATATCAATGACCTTCGATTTAACTTCATTGACGCTCTGCTCTCAGAAGACCCAGTGAACTAGATTGAGGCATGGGGAATCCCATTTCTCTGAGGGGGGTGTTGTCCATAGAACAGAGATAGTCAGTCCCCTCCTCATTCCTGCTTTCATCTCCCATCTTATGTTTTACTGATCTACCTCAATGCCCATTGTTTTCCTCTAAATAAAGTTAGAACTTTATTTCATTATTCTTAATAATTATTATATAATTGGAAGGGATATCAAGAAATTTCTTACCCAGGAATCAAACAATTTTTAGTCTGGTTTCAGTATTTTCCTTTGAGATATTTGGTTAATTTAACATTAGGCCCTGTTCCCATCTGGTTAGTAAAGATAAGTCTATCCTATTTCAGGTAAAATTTCTAATTTTTAAAGTCTTATCTGCCTTACTCTCAGTTCTCTGAATAACTTTCCTTTTTTTTTAACTTAAACAAAATGTAGATGTACATACATAATTTAAATAAACCTCTCAATAACCCTGGAGAATAGAGTTATTATCCAAATTTTATAAATATAGAAACCAAGATTAATAATTAACTCAAAGTCAGGCTACTGATAAGTGGTGGAATTCTATCCATGTTCTACTTTATTCCAGTGTCTAAACTTTTTCTACAGGTTAATAATTCCTCAAGATTTGAATTATCATCCCTTTCCATCTCCTATGACTCTTTCATGTTGCTCTATCTTGGCAAACTTGCATGATAATATTTGGATTTAATATTTTTTATTTGAAGGATGTGTATTCTCTTATCATTTTTCTTCCTTATTTTATATAAATATAGCATATTTTTTGCTAAGAAGACTGAATTACAAGCATGCTGGAGTCAGAAACATCTCACACATTTTTAAAAAATAATTAGTAATATTTAGGGCAGTACCACCATACAAGAGCACAAGGTAGGAGTAATTTAGTGACACTGACTTTCATCAGGAGACAGCATTCCAAGAACCAAATCTGATTCATAAAGCATTCTACTTACAAATTAGGGATGCCCTCCCTTGGTGAGAACTCCACTTTAACCTTCAAGTTTCTGTATGACAGATTACAGCCTGCTTCTTACAGATTAAGGTGTTTTAAGATAAGGACGTTTGTCATTTTACAGAAATGAGAAATTTGAAATCTTTACAAATAAAATATACTTAAAAGACAAATTCGCTTACATGACAATTAGGAAGAAGCCTTGCTTTGATAGTTTATTTCACTCTGCTTAGTAGAAGAGATTGTACTGGAAAATCAAAATCTTCGGAGTAATAACTGACTTCAAATCCTATGTACAGTGTGATTATCACTCTCATGTTCATTGCAGCATTTTTTGCAGTAGCCAAGATACAGAAATAACCTACATGTCCTTTGATTGATGAATGGATAAAAATGTAACACACACACACACACACACACACACACACACACACACATGAGCACATGCACACAATGAAGTATTCAGTCACAAATAAATAAAATCTTACTGTTTATCAAAACATGGGTGAATCAGGAGGGCATTATGCTACGTGAAATAAGTCAGATATAGAAAGACAAATACTGTATGACCCCACTCAAATGTAGAATTAACATACACACACACACACACACACACACACACACACACACACATGATTTTATAGAAACAAAATAGAAGGGCACACACATTCAGACATAAGGAAAATAACTTTTGAGGGCATCCTGTACATTATAGTTACTATAGTTAATGACACAGTATTGTATACTTCAAGGTTTTTGGAGAGTAAATCTTAAATATTCTCACTATAAAAAATGTATGAGTTAAATATGTGAGCTGATGGATGTGTTAAATATCTTTATCTTAGTAATAATTTGACAATGAATATGTATATCAAACCATCACATTGTGTATTTTAAATTTACTCAATTATATTTGTCAATTATTCTTCAATAAGTTTGGGAGGGGCTAAAATAGAGAAAATAGACATACTGCAGGTACAATGAGAACCAAAGAAAGTAGCCCACATAGTGTATGCCAAATAATCTAAATATCAATGAGAAATAAATGTTTCTGGTAAAGATTGCATTATCAACTCAAGAAATGTGCAAAAATATATATCAAAATAAACAGAAAGTTAATTAGAGGACTTCTGGGAAGATGGCAGAGTAGAAATATCCTAAACCGACCTCATCCCATGGATACGCCTAGATAACAACCACATCAGTGCATCCAACATAGAAAATAACAGAAGATTGGAAAAATGAACTTTCCACAGTTAATTCTGGAGAGGAGGGCATATCAGAAAGGGTAGGAAGTGAGGATATATCAGAAAGATCAGGAAGCAAACTCCTGGAGAGACTAAGGACAAATAAGAGGAACACCACAAGCGTCAAGAGGAGAGAGGACCAGAACCCACACTGGGCAATCCAGCCATGGGGGACCTATACTGAGAAGATACATCCTTATAAAGTTTGGCTTTGTAAACCAGTGAGGCTTAAATTCAGATACTTTATTTTTTAATGTTTTAATGTTTATTTATTTTTTGAAAGACAGAGAGACAGACTGTGAGCAAGGGAAAGGCAGAGAGAGAAAAAGACAGAATCTGAAGCAGGCTCCAGGCTCTGAGCTGTCAGCACAGAACCTGATGTGGGACTCAAACCCATGAACTGTGAGATCCTGGCCTGAGCTGAAGTTGGACGCTCAGATGACTGAGCCACCCAGATATCCCCAGATACTTTAAAATCATTGTGATCTACTCTGGGAGAGCCAAAGGGCAATAGGAAACTGAGCCTTTGCCCCTAAAGGGACAACATAACAAACAATCTTAATTAGATACAGCAAAGAAGTAGCAGTTTGAAACCTTACTGAGCTACATGTAAAGGAGATTTATTTACTAATTTGTGATGGAAGAGCAGGGATCTTTAGGAGACTTCTCCAAGAACAAAACATCTGGCAGACACCATTTCTCCCTCCTGCCACCCACTCCAGCCTAGATTGTTGGACATCTGCAGGAAATGACGGAAACACTCTATCTACCTTGCTAAGCTGCATGTCTGATGCCCACGTTCTCCTTCAGATCTGCTCCATCTGACTGGGCACACTCAGCAGGAGCCTCTCCAAACAACTCCTACCATGCCTCATCCTACAAGAAGCCCTGGTAGGATCTAGTCCTACTCCAAAGTGATTCCCATCCTGGGGAAGATAATCACACACCACCACGCTTGCTGTCCCAGCAGCTGAATCTTGTAGGTTAGCGGTTGTGCCGAGAGTGCCCTGCTGATCGGTGACTCTACAGACTCGGATAGGCTTCTGGCCTGGACTGCTGGCCACACCCACCAAGAAAAGCTTCTTAGGGAATGAGGCAGGGAGAGCACGCTGCAGGGCAAGCCACTGCAGCCCCAACAGATCGACTGGGGGGCAATACCTGATCTGACTGCTGAAGCTGCTTAACTACAAGCCCACTCCAAACTGACTTCTTAATGGCATAGGTACCAAACTCAGCCCACAAGAGGTAAAGTGGGCAATTGTGACTGACTAGACTGAAGGCAAAAGAGGTTTAGCCACAATGGTAGGGTGCATACAATACACACCCACCTGGTTCTGGTCAACAGGGGACATCACACTACAGGGCACCACAGAAATTCTTCATGAGGCTACTACTTTCAAGATCAGGAGATATTATTTGACCTTCCTAAAACATAAAAGCAAACATAGAGTTAGACAAATGAAGAGAGAGAAGAATATGTCCCCCCAAAAAAGAGTAAGACAAAATTACAGTAAAAGACCTAAATGAAATGGAAATAAGCACTATACCTAATAAAGAATTTGAAATAATCATCATAGAGACACTTACTAAACTTGAGAAAAAAGTGGGGAACTTCAATGAGACCTTCAACAAAGAGAGAGAACATAAAAAAAAAAAAAGAACCAAACAGAGATGAAGAACTCAATAACTGAAATAAAAAGACACTGGAGGTGTGTGGGGTGGGTACCTGGGTGGACTAGTCTGTTACACATCTGACTATTGATTTCGGCTCAGGTCATGATACCATAGTTGATCAGATCAAGCCCCACAGCAGGCTCTGAGCTGACAGCATGGAGCCTGCTTGGGATTCTCTCTCTCCCTCTCTCTCTCCCCCTCCCCAACTCCCTACCTCTCAAAATAAATAAATGAACATTAAAAGAAGACACTAGAGGAAATAAAAAGGGACTAGAGGAAGCAGAACAGACCAGCAAGCAGGAAAAGAGTATTTGGAAAGCAGCCAAAATGACCAACAAAAAGAAAAATAAGAATAGTAAAAAATGGGAATAAGCAAGGGAACTCAGTGACAACATCAAGCACAATAACATTTATATTATGGAGGTCATAGTAGAAGAGAGCAAAAGGAGGATAGTAAAATATTTGAAGAAATAATGGCTGAAAACTTCCTTAATCTGGAGAAGGAAACCAAAACCCAGATCCAGAAAGCACAGAGAGTCCCTAAAAAATCAACCCAGGTTGATGTACCACACCATGGTACATAAGGATTAAAATTATGTATATAATAATGTATGTATTGCAATTATGTATGCAATAATTAATGATAAAGAGTGAATTTTAAAAGAAGAAGGAAAACACTTACATAGAAGGACAGCCCCAGAAAGCTATTAGCTGATTTTTCAGCAGAAAGTTTGCAGACCAGAGAGAGTGTGTCATGATAAATTCAAAGTGCTGATATAAAAATATATATACTTATATATATAACTACAATTCATAGCAAGTGTATCAAACAGAATAGAAAAAGAAATAGTTTCCCAGACAAACAAAAGGTAAAGAAGTACATCACCATTAAAACAGCCCTACAAGAAAAGTTAAAGGGAATGAAAAGTCTATAATCAGAAGTAAAAAAAATTAGGAAGAGAAAATACTCACAGGTACATAAAAATATAATACAATAAAACCTTGGTTTGTGGGCATAATTCATTCCAGAAACATGCTTGTAATCCAATGTGCTTATACATCAACACAAATTTCCCCATAAGAAATAATGGAAACTCAGATGGTTCATTCCACAACCCCAAGATATTCATATAAAAAGGATTATAAGCCTGTAATATAATACAAATAATAAAGAAAATGCAAAATTTAAAGAAAAATAACCAAGTTAACCTGCATTTGCCTTTGAAAACCTCATGGCTGTTGTGAGTGATACAAGAGAGAGGAGGGTTATTATGTGGGATGACTTTCACTAATGGAATCACTGCTGTCTATTGGCTCAATGGAATCTTTTTCTTTTCATGCAACTTTAAGAAACAAACTAGAGGTGGTGGTGATGGTGGAGGGCACTTATGGGGAAAAGCACTGGGTGTTGTATGGAAAACAATTTGATAATACAATATTATGCAGAAAAAAATACAAACTATGCAAGGACACTTGCTTTTGCCTCCTTTTGAGAATTTCGTGGAAATGTGACACTGCATTGTTGTTAAACAAATTCATTGCTCACACTGCTACAGCCTTATTCAAGTGGTGGTTTCTACAAAATTTTGAACTGTTTCCCACATGTTACACATCTCCCTGATATCATTCGAAGTGAGGGACTCCTCTGCCTTTTTCTCCTTCTCTTCTTCAGATGAGATGCAGATGTGGACTTCTTATGAAATCTTGCAATTTCAGCCACTTGTATACCTCGTTCATATTTATTGATGAGTTCCTTTTTAATTTCCATTGTAATTATCTCATTCATCTTACCACCTTTATTTCAACCTTTTTCTGCATTGTGTAAGTTCACACAGATGTTCACTACAATACAGTATTGATAAACTCTTGCCATAGACTGTATTTAATGTAACTGGCAATAAGACAGCAGAGGAAAGAGTCTATATCTGCAAGCATCCGGACCAACAATGCAGCAAAGCATTTTTTTTTAATTTTTATACAATTTTTTTAACATATGCAATTTTTTCCGTCATTCTTAAGCTTACTTTTAAATGGAAAAGCAAAGGACTATTCATAGGTGCTTTAAAATGACAAATAGTACATTAGTCTCAATTGTGGGCACCTTCCAATGTTCTAAAAAATCACTGATTTTTGCCAAACACCACAGCCTGAGAGTGAACATCAAAGCATGGGAGACGATCACTCACAATCCCACAGTGAAAGAGAGAGAGAGAGAAGAACCATTGGCTCCATTGTTATCAGGTGATGTTCGATATCATGCACTATTTGTATTGTGAGACATCACTTATTTATAAAGTTTAAATTTATTAGAAATGTTTGTTCTTCTTGTGGAACACTCTCAGAACAAGTTATTCACAAGACAAGGCTTTACTGTGAAAGTAGTAGATTAATCACTAATAAAATCAGTGGTATAGAAGTTAAAGTACAAGTACAGTAAAATCAATTCTATCTATAAAACTCAATAAAGACATTCATAAAATAAAGGATGCAAGTATAATATCATATGCATAGAACATGGGTGAAGGGGAGTAAAAATTCAGTGCTCTTTGATGGGTTCAAACTGAAGTGACCATTAACTTAATATAGATAGCTATATTAGCTATATGTTATCTTTGAGCCTAAGGGTAATCAAAAACCTATAAAAGACATACAAAAAAATAAAGATAAAGGAATTCAAGTATATCTCTAAAGCCATCAAACCACAAGAGAAGTGAGCAAGAGAATAAAGTAATAGAGTAAACCTACAGAAACCATTATAAAACAAGAAAAAGGGGCAATAAGTACATATATGACAATAATTAATTTATATGTAAATGGAATAAATGACCCAATCAAATGACATAGATTAATTGAACATATAAAAAAGAAAACTTATCCATATGCTGCCTACAATAGACCCACTTATGACCTAAAGACATGAGAATTGAAAGTGAAAAACATTTACCATGTAAATTATATCTTTTGCTGGAAGTAGCAATATTTGTATCAGTCAAAATAGACTATATAACAGACTGTAAAAGAGACATAGAAGGACGCCACATAATTGTAAAGAGAACAATCCAAAATCAGGATTTAACAGTTGTAAATACTTATATAACCAACTTATGCACCCATTTATGGGAATACATAAATGCATAAAGCAACCATTAACAGACATAAAGGAAGAAACTGACAATAATTTAATAATAGTAAGGGGCTTTAATGCCACACTTACATCAATGGATCAGTAGATCATCTACACATCTAGACAGAAAATCAACAAGGGAACAGTGGACCAGTTGGACCTTATAGATATATTTATAACATTTCATCTAAAATGAGTGAAAAACACATTCTTTTCAAGTAAACATAGAACATTGTCCAGAATAGATTACATGTTAAGACAAAAACAAGTCTCAACAAATTAAAAATGATTGAAGCTATATCATGCATCTTTTCCAACCACAATGATATAAAACTAGAAATCTAGAACCAGAAAAATTCTGGAAAGAAAACAAATACATGGAGATTAGATAAATGCTACTAAACAATGAACTGATCAAAAATAAGAAAATAAAATAATAAAATACAAGGAGACAAGTGAAAATGAAAACACAATAGTTCAAAATCTTTGAGATGCAGCAAAAGTTGCTGCTCTTAAAGGGGACATTATAGCAGTACAGGTTTCCTTTAAGAAGGAAGAAAATTTTCTGTCTGACTTATTTCGCTTAGCATGACACCCTCAAGGTCCATCCACTTTCCTACAAATGGCCATATGTCATTCTTTCTCATTGCCTCATAGTACTCCACTGTATATATATATACCACATCTTCTTAATCCATTCATCAGTTGATGGACATTTAGGCTCTTTCCATGATTTGCCTATTGTAGACAGTGCCGCTATGAACATTGGGGTACATGTGCTCCTATGCATCAGCACTTCTTTATCCCTCAGGTAAATCCCTAGCAGTGCTATTGCTGGGTCATAGGGGAGTTCTATCAATACCATATGTTTGCATTCATAGGTCTAACAGGAGAGACCTGGCAGGGGACCATGGGGAGAGGAAGGGGGAAAGAGAGCGGGGAAGAGTGAGGGACACAGATCAAGAGAGACTACTGAATACTGAAGACAAACCATGGACTGAAA
>NC_043701.1:128292029-128339294 GCF_006229205.1 Suricata suricatta
GAGAGACTAAAAATTTAAAATTAAAATAAAACAAAAAAATAACACCAGATCAATGAAACTAGGAGCCGATTCTTTGAAAAGGACAGAAAAATAGATAAACCTTTAGCTAGACTCATCAAAAGAGAAGAGAGAGAGAGAGAGAGGAGAAGGGAGAAATAAATAAAATGAGAAATGAAAGAAGAGAAATATGAACCAACACCACAGAAATAAAAACGATTTTAAGAGGATATTATGAAAATTATATGCCAAAATTTAACAACTTAAAAAGAAAAAGATAAATTCTTAGAAACATATAACCTTCCAAAACCTAACTAGGAATAAATAGAAAATTTGAACAGATCAATTACTAGAAGAAAAATTAAATCAATAGCCAAAAAAACATTCAACAAACAAAAGTTTAGGATCAAATGACTTCACAGATTAATTTTACCAACATTTAAAAACGAGTTAATACCTATTCTTCTCAATCTCTTCCAAAAAATTTAAAGAGAAAAGATAGCTTCTAAAATTATTTACAAGGCCAGCACTAGCCTGATATCAAAACCAGATAAAGCCACTACAAAAAAAGAACACTACAGACCAATATCCCTGATGAACATTGATATAAAAATCCCTCAGTGAAATACTGGCAAACTGAATCCAATAATGCACTTAGAAAAATCATTCAATACAATCAAATGGAATATATTCCTGGGATGCATGTATTCAGTATTCAGAAATCAATCAACATGATGCATCACATTAACATAAGAAGAGATAAAACCATGTGATCATTTCAATGGATGCAGAAAAACATTTGACAACGTACAACACTGATTCTTGATAAATATTCTCAAAAAGTATGTTTAAAGAGAACATACCTCGACATAATAAAGTCCTTATATAAAAACCCCCACAACTAACATCATAGGTAATGGTGTAAAAATTAGAGTTCTTCCTCTAAGATCAGGAGCAGGACAGGAATGTTTACTCTCACCACTTTCATTCAACAAAGTACTGGTAGTCATAGCCACAGCAATAACAAAAGAAGAGGAAATAAAAATCATCCAAATTTGTAAGGAAGAAGTAAAGCTTTTCATTATTAACAGATGGCAACTATACTATATATACAAAACCCCAAACATGCCACCAAAATTTATCAGCTAGAACTGATAAATGAATCCAGTAAAGTCACAATCAGTAAAGTAACATTAATACATAGAAATTTGTTCCATTTCTATGCAATAATAATGAAACTGTATAAAGAGAAATTAAAAAAACAATCCTACTTAACAAGGGATTATCGACCCCCCAAATGCAAGGATAGCCCAAAAAATTATTGTAATTTATGACATTGTCAAATGTAGTTATTTGAATAGGGAGTGACTATGGTAAAGTCTGGGAGCATGAGGATGTATTGAGATATCCATATTCATGAATATCACCAAATGACCCAGATCTTGGTAACTGTGCATGATTAAGAAATGTTTGTCAGTGTCATTTTATCAATGAACACCCCCATAGGTAGGAGTATGTTTTATTTTTGTTTCAGTCATCTATCCCTGCATGAAAAACTGCCCCCAAATCACAAAAGTAATTTGGATTTTTTTCCTCATGACTCTGCCATCCTCTATATGGCACAAGTGGGTAGTTCATCTGCTCTACAAGGTGCTAGAAATACCAAGTTGTCTATCTTAGTCATCTGTTGCCACCATAAAAATACCACATACTGGGTAGTTTAAACAACAAAAATATATTTTATCATAGTTTATCATAGTTTTGGAGGCTAGAAGTCCAAGATCAATAATACAAAGAAAAGAGCAGTATCTTTGTCCAAAGACCAGGAAGGAAGTATTAAAGGTGATCAATAATAGAAGTCAGCTCTATTTGGGAACTGCAGTGGGGCAAAGTGTATCTATAACAAATATGGTAGCAAGACAATATGAAGTAACAGTCCCCAATCTCACAAGAAGCAGTAACCTAGGAGATAATGTTGGTGAATGCTTGCATCACTGATATTGGATTCATAATGACATCATACTAGCCTTCATCCCATTTAAATCACTCATATATAATAGTACCTATAGGGTAAAAAGTAAATATAATAAGCCCTGTATTTTTGATCTTCAGTTATGGATGGACATAATATCACCAAAAATGTCTTAGCAAAATAGTATGAGGCCATTTCTCAAAACAGCCTCCCTTGGATTATTAGTGGGATCTACCATCCAACAAAATTTAAAAACCACTGGCTTACTACATTATTTCTCACTGTTATTCCCACTATGCTTACCCTCAATCATGATACTTGCAATTACCTGAAAGTGCTTTGTTCTTTTATATTTTCATGCTTTTGCTTATTGTCTTTCTCTGAATTTGGACTCCTCTTTTTTCTGTGTTTCCTCGGAAACCATTTAATAAGATTCAGTGCAAGTCTACCATCTCAGTGAAATATTTACTGATAATTCTTAGTTTCCCAAAACTCTCTCCTACTACATTGTGAGGTCCCTAATGGTATGGACCACATCTTAAGTTTATCTCCAAAGAAAAATAATGGTAAATATTTTTAAATGATTAAGAAAATAATACAATTTCACGTTTATGTTTTAAATGTAGAGCTCTTCACTTGATCTCAGTACTGTGAAATTTTGATTTTGAAAAAACGGCAAAACTGCAAATTAATCTCCATATGTTCTTTTTAGGATACATATGCATATTGAATCCCGGGGGGGGGGGACTCAATTTTGCATAGATTCTTAAAATAAATGTGCAAAGTAATCTTATAATAATCTTCTGTGGCATATGTTTTGGTCAAATAAAATAAACCATAGCAAATATTCTGCAAAAATGCTTTGGTTCAAATGTCACTTAAGATTATATTTTCTTGAGCAAAGATAAATGTGATTCTAACAGTGTTGGCAGCAGATGTATTTTTATTGATATAAGTTGAGTTTTTTCTTTTATAAACTAAAAGTTAGTAATTTGAAGGATTAAAGAGAATGAAGATGATATCATTATCTAACAAAAGAAATATAAAATATCATCTAAAAGAGTAGAAATTCATAACATGTTTTCTTCATAGCAGCCATGAAAGTAACTTTTAATTTCATAGTGTTAAGAAACCATTTATTCTTCTTTGATATTGAAAATAATGAAAGATTTTATTATCCTTGGAGTGCTATTTCTAATATAAGGAATCAAGTAGGTATCAATGTATCTTTCTATATACACAGATTGTTCTTTTGTAATCATCATAAATTGACTTGATTTGCTTTAGCATAAGAGAAATTTTTTGGAAGAATATCAGATCTCACAGAACCACATGAAGACTAGCTAATTAGGTCTATAATGTAAACAGACTCCAACAACCTTGTCTATATTATTGTCAGTGACACACTTTAGCCATTGACATGGATCATTTCACAACTGATCCTATGCCTTTGACTCAATTCTGAAGAATTAATGTCTCCAGCTGACCTAGCTAGATGGGGAGTAGGTATTAGAAATATTTTGCCTCTTTTCACTTTTTTTTTTAGTTGAGAAAGAGCACAGGGGGTGAGAGAGAGAATCTTAAGGAAGCTCGACACTCAGCACCAATCCCTACATGGAACTCAATCCCATGACCCTGGGATCATGACTGGAGCCAAAATCCAGAGTCAAATGCTCAATTGACTGAGCCACCCAGGCACCCCTCTTTTCACTTGTTGTAGTAGGTGGACCTCTGTAAAGAAGATTTACCCAAATGTACAAAAAATGTTGAGAAATGAGTAGCTTCACATGTACAAACATCTGGTACACATTTTTAATACATTAGGAGATGGACATTCTACACAATTGGCTCTTTTCAATGCTCAGTATTTGACACTCTCTCTATGTTCATCTGTTATAAAAAGTGATGGTTGCAAGAGGGCTTTTCTTTTATGGTCAGATAAAATTCACGTAACATACATCAGTGTATCATGGGAGTAAAGGTATTTTGCTATAGAATATGGAAACTTCACTTCTATTAGTCAAACTATTTCTACAGGCTAAGACAATAAGACATGAAAAACTGATCACCAGAAAGAAGGTTTCCTCCCAGTGCTGTCTCTCTGAGTTAGTTGCAGAATAGGTGGGAATTCCAGAGAAGAGTATGTCATTTTTAGAGGACAGAATAAAACCATGAACACTGTGCTCCTGTGTGTTGATTTTTATTCTTAATGTGAAAGTAATAAGCTAAATGCCAGTTATAATTCAGGATATATAGACATTTCTTATGGTATTGCTAAAGGCAAACATATTGCCAAGAACAGTATCAGTGGTGTCAATAGAATGAAAAATATTAAGGAACATAAAAATACTAGCAAACTGTCCCCAGTGAGGTTCCAGTGGCATGAGGATTATTGAAATGGTGAAGACAATAGGACAGTTCACAGATATATGTATCACAAGTGCTATTAAAACTAAAAAACTATTAATCAAAATTAGGAAGAATCACTTGAACTTTAATAGAAGAGACTTCAAACAGTGGTATCAGGCATAGTTGAATAGACAACACTCAAAAATAAAATATTCAGATTAAATGTATCAAAATTAAAGGCCAATAATATATTATTTAAAATAGTTTCAAGAAAGAACAAAGGATTAATATCTTCAATGCAGTTAAATTCATAGCTTTTTAAGATATCAATAAATGATGGGGTAAAGTCATAATCAGAGTTAAGAAACTTATAAAAGCTAATACAAATATAAACATATATACACATTCTCCAATGTTTTGTAATAAAATAAATTCAATTAAATATATTTAAGTTTGGAAATGTCAATTTTTAAATGATAATATGTAGTGTTCAAAAAGTACAATAGTACTTCATTCTCAGAGAAGCGCATATTAAAGAAGTTTTGGGAAAGGAATATGGTTTTAGATATCAAAGCAATAATATGTATAAACTTGGACACAGTAATTTGAATCAAAAGGATTTAAGTCACCAGATAAAAAAATACTGTTTATCTCTGCTTTATATTAATAATGAAAAAACAAAAACAAGAAATAAATGAAAAAACTATAATTATGTGAACTATTTTAACAACTAAAAATATTTATGAGAGGTGTGTCAGTGACTCATTTGGTTAGGCATCCAACTTTTAATTTTGGCTCAGGTTGTGATCTCACAGTTTGGGGAATTGAACCCGGTATAGGCTCTGCACTGATAATATGAGGCCTGCTTAGGATTCTCTCTCCCTCTCTCCTTGCCCCTGTTCTGTCCACCTTTTCTCTTTCAAATAAACAAACAAACAAATAAATAAATAAATAAATAAATAAATAAATACTTAAAAGTATATATTTATAAGGCAGTTTTAGCCCCAAAGAAATAGTCTCTCCATCATTACAACTACAAAAATGAAAGGCAGTGCTAAAAGTAAAATATCCTAAAAGAAATGAAAAATATCTTTGATAAACTCACTAGTTGATTGGACATGACTGAAGAAAGAATCAAGAAGAAAAAAAAATGACTAAAAACCAAAACAGAACAAAGTATCCAAGAACCATGGATAAAGTTCAAAATGTGTACCATATGAAAACTCAAATATCATAAAGAAAATAAAGAACAAGCAAGAGAAATATTGGAAGTGATATTGACCAGTGACTTTACAATTTTAAAATTGCAAATCACAAAAGTAGGAAACTTAGACAACAACAAACAAGATAAAAAACTGCAACAGAGTAAACATATGTTTATCATAGTTACATTTTAGAAAATCAAAGACAAAGAAAAAGAATCTTGAAAAGGCAAAAGGATAAGAATAAGAATAAGAATTAAAATAAAAAAATAAAATTTTTCATCTGAAATCATAATAGCAAAAAAATTGAAATACTTAGGTATTAAAATCTCTATTATGGTTTTAGTAGTTAATTCATCAGGCAGAAAATTAGTAAAGATATAGTTGACTTGAACAGTGTCATCAGTCCACTCGATCTAGTTGACATTTATAAGATATTTAATCCAATGCCAAAATGCCTTCTCCTTAAGAGACATGGATGTTTGAGAGGATATTCCACTCCTGAGCTATAAAACGTATCCAACCTATTTGAAAATCAGAAATCATATAAGGTATCTTCTTAGATCAAAATGGAACTATGCTGAAAATTAATAACAATAAATATCTGAAAAATATCTAATGACTTGGAAATTAAACAACACACTGGTAAATAACACATGGGGGAGAAATCTCTAAATAAATAAAAATATTTTTAACTAAATGAAAATGAAACTACAACTTAGCCTAATGTGTGGGATACAATGAAAGCAGTACTTAAAAGGAAATTTATGGCATTAAATGAATATCAAGAAACAAGTATGACCTAAAACACAATCTTTTTAAAAATATGCATTTATTTTTAAGAGATAGAAAGACGGAGACAGAGAATCCAGGCAGGCTGCATTGTCAGCACAGAGCCCAACACAGAGCTTGAACTTACAAACCAAACTGTGGGATAATGATCTGAACAGAAATTAAGAGTTGGACACTTAAATGAGTGAGCCACCCAGGCACCCCTAAAAAATAATCTTAAACTTCTACCTTGGGAAAACTTTTAGGAAACTAGAAGAATCAAGTCAGAAGAAAGAAAGTAGAAGAAATCAAGTCTAAATCAAGCAAAAGAAAATTAATGATGAAGTAGAGCAAAACTCAATAAAATTAAAAACAAGAAATCAATAAAGGAAATCAATGAAATAAAAATTAGTCTTGGAAAAGATAAAATTGTTAAACATAGAGGCAATTTACCCAAAAAAAGAGAGGAATTGCCAATATCAGAAATGAAAAGGGGTCATCACTGCTGATCCTGCTGTCATTAAAATAATAGTAAAGGAATACTACAGAAAGTTCTGACTATAGTTTGATAAATTACACATAAAGTGTCAATTTCTTCAAATATATAAACCACTAAAACTTACATGAATAGAAATATGTAGCCTGAATTTCTTATATCTACAAGAGAGAAACCACCAGGCCCAGATGGTTCCATGCTGAATTGTACCAAACATTTAAGGAAGAAGTGATATTCACTCTTCACAATCTGTTCCAGGAAATAGAAACAGAGAAAACACTCCCTAAGTCATTCAATGAAGCCAGTATTACCCTAGTGTCATTACCCTAGTATCTCATACCATTAAAATCAGATCAAACCATGACAGAAAAGTAAAACCACAGACAAATATCTCCTGTGGACATAAATGTAAACATCTTCGACAAAACGTTACAAATGGAATCCAACAATGTATAAAAAGAATTGTACACCGTAACTAACCACATCAATACTGTTAAAAAGAAAAATCATATGATCACATATACTGCTCCCTCAAAAAAATGGCACATAAATCTTCACACCTTAAAAGGGGGCTGCATAAAGTGACTTCCTTCTAAGAGAACAGTCTGGAAAGGGGAGAAAAGAGAATAACTTTATAGTGGATAACTTGATAAACTTTACCTTAGTCATGTGATCAAGGTTAACATCAATTATAAGTCAAATTAATAGTATGTACCTTTGATATGAAATGATGAAAAGGACATCTTCTGTACTCTGTACTCCAGTCTAACAATAAGGGAGACATGAGACAGATTTCAGTCAGGGACATTCTAAAAAATGCCTGACCATCATACTATCAAAGTCCTCAAAAACAAGGATCTGACAAACTCATAACTAAGAGGCTCCTGAAGAGACATGATGACTAAATATAATGTGGTATCCCAGATGGAATCCTGAGACAGAAAAAGTCTAGCAGGAGAAAATTCAATAAATTTGAATGAAGTGTGGACATTAGTTAATATCAATATCACTTCATTGATGTAATGAATGTTCCATTCTAATGTAAGATGTTAACAGTAGGGGAAACTCATTGCCAGGTATTTTGGAAATCTGTACTATTCTGCAAATCTAAAACTGCCATAATATATATGGATTACTTTAAAATATTTATACGTTCATTTAATGACAAGGAGACATGATTATATTGTAAGATGAAATGAAAACAGACAAAACTGAAGATATCATAAAATCTCAACTAGGTCAAACAATGCTCATGAAAAATAATTTGAGGGGAATCTACTACAGTATTAACAGTGTTCTTTGCTATGTTTGGGAAAGCCAGTTGCATAATAGGTGATGCTTGTCATCCTTTAAACTTTCTACATTTTAAAATAATATTCAGAAAATATGTCATCTCAAAATATATAAAAACCTCAGCTTTGAATGTCTGAAATTGCAGAATACCACATCCAAATGTATTTTCTCAGTTTTTGTAATGGGGTCAATGTCAGGGAAAAGAAAGAAAGAAAGAGAAAGGAAGAAAGAAAGAGAAAGAAAGAAAGGAAGAAACGAAGGAAGGAAAGAAGAAAGAGAGAGAGAAAAGAAAAGCGCAAAACAAAACAAAAAAACAAAAACTCTGTTTATACCAAGTGTTACTATGGCAACATTCTAAATAAATAATTAAATATATTTTAAAATTTATAAGCATTTGGTAATTTGGAAGTGTTCCCCGTTTTGGTAAACTTAATTTTTATGCCTATTTGAAAAATAAAACATTTCTCTCAACAAATTATGTGAAACAGTTTATTTTTGAAATTGAACTCAGACACTAATCTACTTAACACAAATCAGAATAAAACCAATCGGGTACTGGAATAATTGCCTCAGACTAGAAAGGCACAGTCAGATATTTCTGTACTATACTTTAATATGAATGTTTTGGACTCTATTCCACAGAAAGGTGCTTTTGTCACTGAGATTACCCTAGGAATGGGTTTTCAGAGATTGTAGATTCAAAAACTACAGGTCTTTTGGCCTAAATACAGTTCTTGGATTAGAAGATTTAGTATGAATAAAAACAAAATTAAGTTTGAGCAGTAGTATATATTTTATGGTCATTATAAAGCAAAGATCTATTTGATCAAATAATTTCAGACACTTGTCTTCATTTTTGAGACTTAATGTTTGGAATGTTTTAGGTCTGAAATGGGCAATAAAAGATTGGGAAGAGGGGTCCCAAGGCAAAATTAATCACTTGGAAGGTAACATGTTAGCTGGCTACTAACTGATATTACTCTGTAAATACTTGCAATATGCCAACATGTTAGAGGGGGAAAGGAATATGATATTGCTTTGACAACCACCAATTAGGATTGTTTTAAATTTTTTTTAGCAGATTTTTTCTTGTTTATTTATTTTTGAGGGAGGGAAGGGAGAGAGGTCCAGAGAGAGAGATAGAGATGGAGCAGGGGAGGGAGGAGGAGCCGAAAGAGGGAGACACACAGAATCTGAAGCCAGCTCCAGGCTCTGAGCGCTGTCAACAAAGAGACCAACGCAGGCTTGAACCTGTGAATCCTGAGATCATGATCTGAGCTAGGAGGCCCAGGATTGTTTTAAATTTCTAAGTAAATGACCCATATCCTTTTGGGCTGCAATTGGCTTTCCTAGGATAGATTTGGTAAGACAATGTCAAATTTTAATTTTCCTTTCTGACCGTGAGCCAGAGAACTCAAATATGCTCAGAAACAATAATTCATGAATGAAGAAATAGGTTATAATGTGGGCTATATTTTCTTTGAAGTGAAAAGGAAGTGAAATAGTACCTGAAACTTGTGAGAATACTGCTTAAAAGGAATTTGAATTTTAAAGATGCCTGACATATTATTTAGAGGCAAAGAAGAACAATTCATTTCACAAAAAATGTGTGAGAAATATTTCAGAGCAGAAAAGTTTCAATGATTTTGAAAGGCCCTGGGTCAGTTATGGAGCTTATTATTGAGTGTGTAGATCAAAGTGAAGTTCAGTGCCTCCGTGGCCTTGACCTTCTTGGTGTTCCCCATGTGCCCCGATCTGACCTTGGCCCCTGAGTCTATCATCTCTTACATTATTAATTTCTCTTACATTGTTTGTCTATTCTGTTTTCTGTTCTCTTAATGACTACTAAGCTTGAAAACACAGAAATTCCCAATGAGGGTTAAATGTTTAATAAAACTCTTTGCTCCAAGACTGCATTCTTTTTTCAATTTTTAAGACTTCCCAAGATGAAAGTAAATTTTAAAATAATATATGTATTTTTTATTTCAATAGAAAGTCAATGGAACATTTTATAGTTAAGGATTTTTTAAATTTTTAATGTTTTTATTTATTACTGAAACAGAGAAACAGAGCATGAGTGGGGGAGGGGCAGAGAGAGAGGCAGACACAGAGTCTGAAGCAGGCTCCAGGCTCTGAGCTGTCAGCACAGAGCCCAGTGTGGTGCTTGAACTCACCAACCTCGAGATCATGATCTGAGTAAAAGTCGGATGCTTAACTGACTGAGCCACCCAGGCACCCCCAGGTCTTTTAGGGTATAGAAATATGATGTCCCCTTTCTTAAAATTCTTCAAATTTTACTTTCTAGTAATGTAACATAAAGAACTCTTGGAAATTTCTAAAACCATGGGAAACATTCTCATTCTGTTAGTGGAGTTAACATATTTTTTTTATTTTAAAATAGGTTTTATTAATATATAAATTGTATACAATAAAATATAACCATTTTAAGCATATGAATTTTGATAAGGTTTTACTTTAAGTTTTAAAGTGGGCATAATTGACTCCCTTTCATCTTACAAATCTTACACGGGAAGCTTTCGTTAAGTGTGATGTTAACTATGTATTAGCAGAAGGAGGAAATTCCCTCTTTTTCCAACTTCGTTGAGTTTTTATTGTGAATGGTGTTGAATTTTTCAAGTGAGTATTTGTATTTCTGCAACAATTGCATTAATCATGTTGAGGTGGGCAATCGGGACAACAAGACAGACTGAAGTATTAATCAATTGTTTATTCATTTACTGTGACAGTGAAAACAAAAGGCTAAAAGAATCTCCACCTCCTTAATGTTCCACTTTTTTGCCATGGAATGGCCGCGGGCGGGGGTCCACATGAGGCAGCACAGAAAGGAATAAACAGCACACTGCTGAGGAGAGGTCTGAACAAAAGTCTCTTGCCTTTTTATGGCTGTGGGCTGATAGGAGAGAGAGGAGGAAGGGGTAGGAATTTGAAAGATACTTAGTTAAAGTAGGGAAAAGAACCTCAACCAAGGCCCTTGAGAAGGAAGCCTCCATCAAATGGTCTAGGACTAGAAAAGCGGAAATGGCTGTGGGCATGGCTGCTGGTGGGGATGGGGAGAAAGTGGAGTGACTGACCACAACTTCCTTCAGAAAACTGCAGTGTATGGCTGTGCACAATCTGGTGAGGGGAGGGCAGCCTTCCCCACGGGGTTTGCCAGGCATAACCTTGGAATTGCTTATGGTTGAGCCCAAAGATTCCACATAAAATTTTGGTGATGAACCAGACTCCTCAATCACTTATTCTCTTGTTGAAAACAATGTTTTAAGATTACTCTTTTTTCCCCTCTAATATATGCATGCACTTAGGGGTTTCAGCCTTCCCCCAAAGCACCACCATTTCTGAAAATCTTGTTATTAGCTCTACATTTTACTTGTGGTAGTTACTAATAGGGTTTCCTTCACACATCTTTAAATGTCACAACCTACCTTCAAGGACTGATGCTGACAATAACTGATTGAAATGATGCATCATGTTCCCTAAACTGGATGAGAAAGGAAATGAATTGATGAATTAGGTGAAGGATTGGGACATAAGGAAGTTCCAGATGCAGTCTAACATTTTATTTTCATGCTAAGATAAGTGTGAAATGAGGAGAAAATTTACCAAGAAGAGGATGAGAGATTTTAAGAGAAGGGATGGAGAGAAGGAGAAGTAACATAATAAAGTTTCAGATGTAGCAGAATTTAATAATGTTATAAAATCTCTATTATTCCTTTTTCTTACACATGTAAATGTATACATACCACTACTTACCTCAAGATCCAATCTGTACCATTCTTCACTGTACTCTTTGCCTTAAGAGGCTAACTCATGGGGAATTTTATAATCAATGGATTTCCTTGATCTCAATATTCTTTCTAGGTTTGGACATTGAGAGGCATTAGCATGAAATCAGAAGACAAGAAGAAATATCAAGGTAATTCTTTCTCTTGATACCTTTTTGCCAAACCACAGCTCCTGTCCTTTCTGTCCAGCTCCTGTCTACAAGTTCAAATATTGATCTCCTTTCTTTGTTCCTTTAGAAATCGGGTTGTAAACAGTTTCAGATGCTTCATTATTCCCTATTAGTTTTCCTAAATGCTGCTTATACCTTTTATACTTTTGTAAATCATCTTCTTATTTCTTTAATGTTTATTTAATTTTGAAAGAGAGAGAGACAGAGACAGAACACAAGTGGGAGTGGGAGGGGCAGATAGAGGAGAAAGATAATCCCAGGAAGGTTCAGTGCTGTCAACACAAAGCTCAATGTGGGGCTCAAACCCACAAACCATGAGCTCATGACCTGAGCTGAAACCAAGTTGGACACTTAACTGAATGAGACTTAAATCATCTTCTTATTACATTTACACCAAACTTCCCAATTTGAGGGCGCCATCTGTTTCCAGTAGGACCCAGACTAACAAACATGCACACACATACACAATAATGACACAGTGTGGTGTCATATTTCCTTCTGGTATTGACCTTCTTCGCTGAACATCAGTCTTTCTCTTGGAGTTATTATACAAGTGCACAGGTATGTAAGTGGAAAATACAGCCACAGATGTGCTATGAGTGCTTGAGTAGACAATAAAACTGTCTGACCAAATGCCCAATGGGTTTTGGTGTCTAAAATAATATCTTTAGCCACTCTAAAAGAAGTTAATGAATTTAAAATAATCTTTTCCAGCAAACACTTAAATCCTTAGCATGTGCCTGGCACTGAGATAACAAAATGAATGTGAGACTTAAATGTGTCATGTATACTACTGTGAGTGAGTTGTGTCAACTATCACCTTTGATTCTGTCAACAACCCTTTGAAGCACATCCTAAGGAAACTTAGGAAATTTAAGGTTAGTAATTTCCTTCAAATTACCCAAAACTCTTAAGCGAAAAATCTGGATTTGCATTGAGAAAGCTTAATTGCAAACAGTCTACATGACTAATATCTTCATTTCTTGCATCTTGACTCTCTTAGAAATTACAGTTTAGAAGGGTGGCAGATACTAATATACTAATAATTATATCAATTATGCCAAATAATTGATTTGGTGAGAAAGATACAAATGAACCGTACAGGTGTTCAGCAATTGTTTAGCAAGAAGAATGAGCAGCTATACAATAATAATAGTTACACTAAAAACTGATGATGATAGCAGGACTTTAGCAGGTAAAAAATGAAGTGATTGAATACCTCTAACAGAGAGAACTGACAGTGCAAACTACTGACAAGATGGGTATACTTTGACATCATAATGACTAATTGTATTTTCTGTACTCTTCATAGCCATACTTGGAGGTTGACCACAAGTGCCTCATGACCAAATCTAAGAAGACTACCTTTAAAGTTTAGGGAGTATCGGGTGCAGTATTAAATCCCAAGTGAAAGCACTTGTTCGATGGATGAACTCTTTGGTCCTTTTCTCCTTTTCTTTTAAGAGGACTTTAGGGAAGACTTGAGTGAACATAAGCACAATTTCTCTCTCACCCTCCTCGTCTCCAGTTTTTCCATTTCACTTCCTACTTCTTTGTATGTGGTCTCGGAGAGCCCAAGAACATAGCATAACTTTTTGTGTGTATTTAAAATCAAAGATACTGACCACCAGCAAGAAGTCAGACCACAGGTAGCAAAGCTCCCAGTTCTAAGATGTAACTTTGTGTCTCTTTTCCAAAAAGGAAAATTGACCCTCACTATAAGTCATAGCTTATGTATTATACCCAGAAGTATCAAGGATTTGAAAGCACAGCATGTTTAATACAAAACTGTGTACTCTGCTATGTTTAATAACTAATAGAAAGTAAGAGAATAGTGTGATTGAATACAGTTTATTCTAGTCTTCATGCTAAAAATAATATAATCTGAAAAGTGTAGATTGTAGGTAGAAAGAAATGTCAAGAAACACATTGAAAACTATATAATATGTGATTTTTTTTTACCATTTGATTGGTCCTTTTGTTTTTTGTAATTTCTTGCACTCACTAGATGAGAGAGACATGAGTGATAAGAAGGAAGGGTATCTCAAGCCTGAAGAAATAGCAGAACATAGACATGTCTGAAATGAGCATCAGGAAATAAGATTCAGAACAAGTATAGATCAATTGTAGTTAAAATACATTCCAAAGAGTAAAAATGCAATAATAAACCATTTTAATTTGTGATCCTATTTGAAATTTAAATCTGTATTAAATCTCCTACCATAGGGAAAAAAAGGAGGTAGTAAGAAAATACAAAAAAAAATTGTTAGAAACTGTATGTTAGCTGCTAAGAACATGATATGAGGATCCATGAATAGGAGCTTTCTAAAGTTTTGAACACATATTGTGTATATGTGTAAGTGCATGTTTGTTTAAAATGTCTTTTCTTAAATTATAATCTAATTGTGTCCTTCAGGATCGACAAGGCATTGAGAGGGAGAAAATGTCTATGAGAACATTTACCATTACAGTTGACATATACTAGGGGTTTAAAAATAAAATTTCTGGTTTTGGTTTCATTAGTATTAGTATTCATTTTAATCACATAATTTCCTCCTTTATACTCAAAAGCATGAAATACATAAAATCGCATTGAAGGAATAAAAACAATGAAGTAGCAGCTTGTTCCCAAAATATCCTTAAATCCAAGAGAAAAGGATATGATTGTTGTTGTGTGTGTGTTCTAGGAAAACAGCTGTATTGGGGGTGAAAAGTTAGGTTGGGCAGAGACCTTGAGAGGATAAATGATATGAGAGAATTTTATGTTTATTGTCTGGAATTTTTTTTCTCTGGGATATAACTTCAAAAATAGAGCCCTGTTCTCTCAGGGATTTCTCCTCATAGATATTTTGAAGGAAATATTTATTTTTCAGGGTTTTCTTTTTCCATAATTGATCAAAGAACTGCTGAAGGCTCCAAAAGAAGGTAGAAAGGAGTGAAGCATCATTGGTCAACCCAGGTTATTTCCTTTTATTTTTATTTATTATTTTAAAATTCTTATTTATTTTTGAGAGAGAGAAGCAGGCTCTGTGCTGATACCAGAGAGCCTGATGTGAGACTGGAGCTCAAGAACCTTGAGATCATGACCTAAGCCAAAGTCCAACACTTAACTGACTGAGTTACCCAGGTGCTCTGTTTCCTTTTGTTATTAATACAATACATGTAAATTGAAAACTGAGTTTTGGTAGCGTTGCATATAGACAATGACTATTGATAGCCAGCACTAAAAAGTAATCTTTTTTTCAAGTTCTTTTTAAATTTCAGTTAGTTGACATACAGTGTAGAATGCATGTCATTCTACATTCTACACTGTAACATTCTACACTGTAACATTCAGGTATAGAATGTAATGATTCATCACTTATATACAACACCCAGTACTCATCACAAGTGCACTCCTTAATACTCATCACCCATTTAACCCATCTCCCCACCCATGTCCCCTCCAGCAAACCTCAGTTTGTTCTGTAGAGTCAAGAATCTGTTTCCTGGTTTACCTCTCTTTTTTCCCCTCTATGTTTCTCTCTTTGGTTTCTTAAATTCTCTTCTGCACAGAAAATGAAACAATCAACAAAACTAAAATGAAACCTTTGGAATAAGAGAAGATATTTGCAAATGACCTATCTATTAAAGGGTTAGTATCCAAAATGTACTAAGAACTTAAACAACTGAATACCAAAAAGAACAAATACTCCATTTAAAAAAAATAGGCAGAAGACATGAATAGACATTTTCCCCCTAAATAAGACATACAAATGGCTAATAGGTACTTGAAAAGATGCTCAGCATCACTCATCGTCAGAGAAATCCAAATCAAAATTTCAATGACATATCTAATGATATATCACACTTGTCAATATGGCTAAAATTAACAACACAGGCAACAACAGGTGTCAGTGAAGATGCAGAGAATGGGAAGCCCTTTTATACTGTTGGTGGAAATGCAAACTGGTGCAGCCACTCTGGAAAACACTATGGAGGTTCTTCAAAAAGTTAAAAATAGAACTACCCTATGACCTAGAAATTGACCTACTAGGTATTTACCCAAAGGATGCAAAAGTAGTGATTCAAAGGGATACATGCACCTTGTATGTAAAAAGGATCCCTGTTTTATTCCTTTGTCAATAGCAGCATTATAGTCAAGTTATGAAATTCCATAACTTACATCTCTACAAAAATTTTAAGGACCCTTAATTAATTATTCACTCACACTTCTGCAACTCCTTTTCTTTCTTTGTGCTTTTTCTTTGTTCTTAACTACACAATTCTGCAGAACCATTTACTCTCAGAGCCCCCAATATTTTCCTCTGTCTCACTCCATTCTTTGTCACATGCTCCCTGTCTCCATCCCTTTTTAAACCTACTCCCTTGGATCTCTCAGCTTTCATGAATAGATTAACTTCTCTGTTTTCTCTTGTTAATTTTTTTCTGATTTCACCAAATCAAATTTTTTTCACCACAAATGAATTTCGAAAGATCTCTCAACCCCAGACTGTCTTGTCTTATTTCACTTTGCTAATCCTTCTACATTACAAAACAAACACAAAGAAAACAAAACAAAACAAAAACAAAAAAACAAACAACAGCAAAACCAATTTTTAAATTGTCACCAGTATAACTAGATAAGGATCACACATTTTAAGAATTACTTCTTCTTGTATGGGTAAATGTGATATTAGTGAACATATGGTTAAGAGGAAGAACCATAGGTATTTCAAAACAAGATCTGCAGAGTGTATCTATGTGTGTGTGCACGCGTCCACTTTCTACTATCCCTGATGGCTTCTCCGAGAAGGAGGATGTTGTAGAGAATGAACCGGAGACTGAGGAGGACTCTTCTAGTCAGTGAAGCCAATCTTCTACCCTCCTCTGCTGAAGAAGCAAAAATATGCTTCTGTGTCTTTTCTGCTCCCTACTTCTCTTGTGGTTGTGTATCGTTAATGGAATCTAGCTTAGATCCATGTAGACAGGGATCCTAGGAAACATAATTCCAGGATTCCATTGTCTATATTACAAAGTACAGAGGATATACGTTGAGAAGTGTCATTAACAATCTAGTAGAACCCACACTTCCTACTTTACCTTTTTTCTTAAAACATCATTTTTCCATTTAAATGTTCAAAGAGAAGAAATGTTCACAAACCATCATTGAAATCTGAAGAGAAAGTCAGATTTTTTATACTTGCTTAAACTCAAAATATTTACTTCTCGTACACTTATCTTGATGAGCACAGAGTAACATATGGAATTGTTATATCAACCTTGTACACCTGAAACTAATAAACATTGCATATTAACTACACTAAAATTTAAAAAAAATATATATATCTCCCTTGAGTACTTTCTCAAGAAGCTACATAAGGAAGATCTCACTAAAGAGGAAATAAGCTGAGAAGGTGTGGAAACCAAAGAGAAGACATCTATACAGAACTAAAAAGGATAATTTTAGGAGGCTGGTAAAGGGAAGTCTCAAGTGACTGCTACATCTCGGTGTCTCAGAGCCACCCCAGATTGAAACAGGAGGATGATATGGTCCAGAAAAACTACTTTCAAGAAAACCCTACCTCCTAATTAATCACATGAAATGTATGACCAGATAGCAAGGTGCTTTAAGTCCATTTTTTTTTTTTTGGTTCCATTAGGAAAAAAGATTGATAGGCAAGTTAAATAATTAAACTTGGGTGGAGAGTAGAGAGATGTCTAAGGAAGGAAATGTAATTGTAGTATGGGATGTATCTTGATTGTGATAAATACTGTGAATTATTATGCATTTAGTAATAATGGAAATATATTACACAAACTTAGCCCAATTTTTAGACAAATATCTTTGGAAGTGCCTAACATATGACTTTAATTCAGAGGGAGTTGGTAAGAGCACCAAACCATCATTTTACTTTTTAGGGAGTCAGTAGGTAACATGAATAACTAAAAAGTCAATACATTGTATAAGCATGTAATTTATAAATATAGTGGCAAATACTTCCTCAAACAATTAGATATGTGCTTTTCTCTGTGAGAATAGGGAATTAAAGAGTCATATCTGGACACTGCTGATTTTTATGTGTCTTATCGTACAATGAATCTAAATAATAAAATATGTTTTTAAATCAAGGGAAAAAAGACATACAATTTTTAAAGTTGTCTAGTATTTTATCATAAGCTGAGAATAATGTTTGGACAGTGTGACCAAATAATTAAAAACAACTTACATCAAAGATACGAATCTCTACTTGTCTCTATGTTAATTGAGACAGTGGGGAGAAAGATAAAGAATGTGAAAGAATAAAGACCAGGTTGCATTTGTGCATATGAATATGATACCACAAGCACTTACTTTTGACGGCACATATGTACCTAAAAATACATGCATACATCTCAAGATGCTAAGTATCTCTACTGCCATATGCATATGGAACATATTCACATCAAAGTTAATTGATGTGTTAGCATTCTAAAAATAAGTACCAGATTTTACAAAATTCATCGACCTTATGTATTTCCTACTTCTAGGCTTCAAGGCCTGATTGTGCCATTTATCCCTTTATGCAGCTCCTACTTGGAGGAATGGACAGTTTGGTCTGGTAATTAGCAGCATAGACAGATTAAGTAGCATTCACTCAGAACCTGTCGGCTTTGTGCACAAACCTCATAGGACCACGTTTCTCAGCACTTATTCTTCAGAAAAAATAATACCACAAGTATTCCTTAAAGAGTAGTTTTATGACAAATAATTTTGGGGGACAACACGTGTAACACTTTCATCCTGAATACTGATCACGAGGTCCTGAAGGTGCCCCTCACTTTGACTAAACCTTATGCAGGTTTCTTCTTGACCATAGACTTCTCACCTCCCTTAGAGCATTTACTGTCAAAACATGCTATTGTCAGTCTTTCTCTACCCCTTTTGGATGGAAATCTCTGAGTCTTGCCAGCGTTACAACACAAGCATCTCTTTCTTAAGCATCTGGGAGCCTTCCCTATGAAATATAATTATCAAAAAATATGGAATCCAGGGCCACCTGGGTGGCTCAGTCAGTTAAGCTTATGACTCTTGGTTTCAGTTCACTGTTCCTGGGTCCAAGCTCCATGTTGGGCTCTGTGCTGACAGTGCAGAGCCCGCCTGGGATTCTCTCTCCCTCTCTCTCATCCTCCCTTCCTCCCCCGACCCCTCTCTCTCTTTCTCTAAAAAAAATAAAAAACTTTAAAAAAAAAGGTTGAATCCCTACTTCCCACTTTTTGTGGACAATAAGTGCTTAATTAGATAAGTACCACTAGCAAACACAGAAGACCCAATCACACTGACCAACCTTCCCCCCTTAAAATCATCTAATCCTTTTCTGTTGCTTGCTCCAGTGCTTAAAACTACTACCTTTTTTATTCAACGGAGTTGTGTTTAATCTTTCTCCCCAATTTCAAGTCTTTTTAAAAAAGTTTATTTATTTATTTTGAGAGGGGGAGGGGTGGGGCAGAGAGAGGGTGAGAGCGAATCCCAAGCAGGCTCTGTGCTCTTAGCACAGAGCCCAATGCAAGGCTCAATTTCATCAGAGATGATGAACCCAGCTGATATCAAGATATGGATGCTTAACCAACTCAGCCGCCCCAGTGCCCCCCAATTTCAAGTGTTGAACAAAGTCTTCTTTGTCTGTATCATTCTGCAGGGGGGCAATATTATTTGATAATATTTAAAAGTACATTGCATATTAAATATTTTGAGAAATACTGCAGAAGAGAAACCTACCTGATTTTTTAAATTTTTATGTTCCCAATTTGTGTCAATGAAAACTTTCATTATATGTTAACATTCATTCCACTAAACCATTAGTTCTCAAAGTGTGGTCCAAACACCAGCAACCCCACAACTTCTGGGAACATCTTAGAAATGTAACTTTCAGCCCCCTCCCAGAACTTTTGAATCAGAAACTCTGGGGACAGAGCCCAGCAACCTGTGGGTTCGCAAATCTACCAGGTAATTATGCACATTAAGCCATTACTCTTTTGGGGGGAGATGGAATATTGGGTAGTTTTAAGGTTTTATTCAAATTACAGTTAGTTAACATACATTGTAATATTGGTTTCAGGGTACAGTATAGTGATTCAACACATCCATATAACACTAGGTGCACATCACAAGTATCCTCCTTAATCCCATCACCTGTTTAACCCATCCTGGCCAACTATCACTCTTGGTTACACCTATACTGAGAAATTCAATCCTAGGTAATAGCAATAGAGAAACAAAAACCAGCTAAGAAAGAATATTCCTCAATTTATTTATTATTTTAATTGTTGACATTCATACTCAGACTATTTTTTTTAACTGCAGAGCAAACAAATGTATTTATGATGAAAAGTTTAGTCAGGGTTTCCTCTTTGTCTTCTTTATCATACATTCTGCTATCCTGTTCCACACAATAGATAAATATATTTTTATGCTACCATTACTCTAAAACCAAAATGAAAATTTGGTCAAGATTCTGGAATTTATTTGCATTCATTATTGTCAGTGATGGGAAGTCTTTCTCTTCTCATCTTTTCTGACTTCCTATGAAAATACAAACCATTCTGCCAGCACCTGCTATTTTGTCTTTTCTTTAAACTCTAATAAAACGTTCTCTTTAAAAGCACATATCTTACACTTCTAGGTTATCTGATATCATTGCTTATCTTTGTATTTTGCCATCATTTTCAACTTGATCAACTTTTATGAATTCTGAATTATTTACATTTTGCAATCCCCTTCATTTGCCACTAATCACTGAGGACTTCTGGAAATTGAGATTTTTTTTTATGTTGTTAGGTTGTGCTCATGTTTCTAATTGCCTTATCCCCACCAAATATTATTTCTTGTGGTTGAGGCATTTCTTTCCAAATGCATATATAAATTTTCTGCATGTTATATTCAGAAGTAGCATGGAATCTGTAGAGAAAGCAGAATCCTGAGTTAGAGGTGATATCCCTTATCAAGGGCTCATCTTGTTTATTTTTATTTTAGGTTTGCTGTGGAGAAATGGCACTTACTGCTCATATTACACAAGGTTGAGTTTTTGCCTCCTTTACAAACAAGACCCATTCCCCACCCACACTTTTAACATGACTCTAGGCTTCATATTCTTAACATTGATGCTGGAAAAGGTAGGAATGTTAAAGTGGGGTCCTATAATGCTTACTACTGAGGCATACCTAATGATCACAATCATAAAAAGACATTAAGTTCATCTTTTATAATGACATTTGTGAATTTTTACATGTGCCTACTAAGCTTGAGCAATTCCCCCAGGTATGTGTAATCAATATTCAAAAACATGCATACGTTTTCTTACATTTGCATTAATGTCAGTCCTTTATTTTTCATTGTCTCATCATATATCTTTTGGAATCCACAGACTTTCCTGTTTGTTTTGTTGGAGCATTTTTTGTCACCATATTACAGATGAGACCCATATAAGATATAACTACTGCTAAGTGAGCTGCAAAGATTATATTCCACTGGGAAGGACTGTCAGCTGAAAAAGGCTACTCGTTCCCATTTTCCTAGAAAAATAAACTAGGAGAAATGGATGTCAACTGCTCATGAGTTTTTGTTTTTGTCTTTGTTTTTTTCTGGATTCTTTTCCTAGAAAATAGTGAACAAGAGAACCATTTATCAGAAATTTCTTTGGGAAAGTTTTGCTCTGAGATCGGGAGTGTCTACAAGAGAGCCATTAGAATTCCTGCTGGTCATGGACTCTGTTTAAAGAAAAATCTCTCAAGTCAGAAGCTAAAGCTCCTTTTTGTAAACATTAATCAGTTCATATTTTGGTAAATGTATCCTCCTGCTTTTTTATTTCCTTTGTGCTTTGAAGGGGACCCCTTCAAACTTAAAACTATTGGGGACCCCACTTAGGTTAATAAATAGTTGGAATCCAGTATGCTGATGCCCCTGAGACACAGCAGTGACTGTGCTGGCACTTTTCTGTCCTCTCTAAATGCTCTGTAATACCATTTGCTGTCCTGTTAGTCACATAACTGCATGGAGAACAAAACCTTCTTAGTTTTTAATTGCACTTGTTTACTATAAATTACTCTTATGAAAATATTCCCATGTATTTGCCAGTGCAACTGTGCATGTAATTGCATTTTGGCAAGAGTGCAAGAATACATCCCTTTTGAAAATGAAGTCTAAAGGGTGCTTTTACAAAAGATGACATTTTCAGCTTGACTTTTAGTTGAAATTTCTTTTGTACACATAAAACTGACAAGTTGACAGTCTTGTCATCCGAGCTTCTCCAGCTACAAGATAGCTACAAAACAAATGCCTCTAGATTGTCTTCTGACGTTGAACCTTTTCGGACATTCGATATTTAAGGGTAAAGAGGGATCTCTTGTAAACCCCTCACACCCTGCTGGAGGCATGCTCATGTACCTCTCAAAGCCCGTCAGCTGAGTCATATGCAAATATATTCCAAAAGATGCTGTTGCTGTTGTAACAGTGAGGTGAATCGGAGGTTTTTCTGGAATAATGGGAGAAGGGTGAGCTGAAGGATTGCTGTCTGCAACTTCTCATCCACAACCTATCAAAAGGTGACAACCCAGACAATTAGCTCAGTCATGAGCACTTGACAGCTGTCTAGAATTTCTGGTCATCATTACTAAAAAAGGAATATTTCTGAAGTGAGAAAGTAAGTTTGATAAACAAATACTCAGCACAAGAATAAAGAAATAACCTTTTATAATTGTGGTTTATACTTACGCCATACAATTTGTTTCTCAGAATAAGAAGCATTTGTACGTGAGTTCTAGGGCTTTGAATGGTCTTTCTTTTCTCAGATGGAGCTCATTAGGCATTTTACAAGTTTAGGCCAAGTGATTTGGGAATGATAAATAAAATACCCATGAGAGGAGGAAAATGGGGAAATTCATGATATTTCTCCTTTTGGGTCTTAATCTTAATTTTGCCTTTGACATTATCAATCTTTCTTTCTACAATCTAATCCCAAATTACCTTGCCAAGTTTTTCTGCTACGATGTTCTGATCTAGTCAAATAAATTGTTATGTATAGCTTTATTCTAAATATTTATCTCTTGTGACTTTATATATTCTGTTCTATCATTTTAGAAGCTTACTCATTGCATGGAAGTGGACCATTGTTTGCCAGAGAGAACTCCTGCTCAATGATTCTTACTCCCTTCTCAGAGTGCATTTGAACTTGATTGAATGAATATCTTTTACTCCATCTAACTGTTCATAAGTAAACCCCTCAGGCCTTTCAAGAGGTGTTTCCCTGATTTAAGCTTCTTTGCATTTCCATTATGTTTTGTATAGAGTAGACATCCACATTTCCTAATAAAGTATTTTATAATAGGCTTACTGGCAGTGAGATTTAATAGCTATTAGGAGGAAATCTTCTATCTGATTAAAACTCATGACCACCAATTATCACTACCAAAGAGGCATTAAAACAAAGGCTATACAGGCTGATGTTAAAAAAAAGAAAAGAAAAAAGCAAGGCAATGGAGGAAAGACAGATGGTTGCTGGTTTAGCATACAGAATACTGGCATCATGGCTGAGTTGAAGGGTTTCTTGCAACTATAACAGTAGGTATAAAATGAAAAGATATATTTTAGAATCAAAGTAGACATTATTTAATGCAAATTTTTTCCTTCTTGAAAATATATGTGAATATTGGGAAAATAACATTGGAGGTGGGGAGAATAAATGTGTGTGTTTTGGCAAATATCCCCAGATGATTTAGAAATATCCTTTATATATTTCATCCCACAGGCTGTGAAACAATAACATAATAAGGATATTGTGTAAGAGCCATAGACAGAGGAGATACAAGATTCATTTATCCACAAGACTATAAATGTAGTAATGGCAGTGGTTGTGCATAACTTCCCCTTTGTAATTCCTGGACCTAGTACAGCAGTGGCACAGTGCATGTCAGACAGTTCTTGCAGAAAGAAAAACAACTCCAGTTTCACAAGAGTTCCACAATAGGTGTAATGTAACTACAAAGTTTTGTAGTTAGGTATATTTGTGAAATGTTGAATTAAATCAAGCTTGGCAAAGTCTTTCTTGGCATCTTCTCAGAAATGTACACATGCTTTGTAAGTTTTCAAAAAATGTATATGTTTTCCAAACTTATTTAACAGGGATCCTATCCCTGTGTTTATCTAGAAGCTCTGATGGAGTTCTTATTTCATGGAATAAACTATTGGAAACACTGATTTAATTACTTACAATAAAAAACATAGATTGATGTTTAAAATACAGAGTCAAGCAATAGGTCACCTATGCTATACTTTAACATTATTTCTCTGAAAGTTACCTTTATTATATACCATATATATATAGCTCAGATGTTTTAAGAAATAAAGCTGAATATAGGATTCCCTGACTATTCTGTTAGTGAAGTGTGCCACATAATTCACATTCAAGTCTAATTCAAATCTTTTTCTCCAACCATCACCCACAGAAATGAAGATATTCTGTATACAAAATTTAATTTTACATGCTGAAATTTTATAGCTGAAATTTTACATGCTGAAAGAACAAGGACATTCAATAAGTTTGCTTTTGTCACATTCTAATTAGAACCTAGATGCCAATTTACCAACAGTGGGTTTTCATATATACTCCTTGATAGCACATTAATATCTGTGCTTTGATCTCATATTTCAAAACTCTCTTCTAACCAGGACCATTGATATAAGGCTAATAACTTTGACATTTTATTTCATGTAAGCCTAACTTTAAAAACATTAATAATTATGAGATATTCCTGTCAATCAGCCTAAATAGAATTACTGCTTCCAGGTCTGCCTTCAGATTGAATAACTTGCTCCATTAAATTAGTGAAAGAGATACCATTTCATCTATACTTATCAAAGAGGAGAAAAAAATCGTGATAGAGATTTTAATACCTTGCTAGGAATTTAATGATTTTCTGTAGAAACAAACCATTGTTTTGTAGTCTTAAAAACTTATTAAATATTTTTAAATTATATTAAAAATCAGATGCACAAGAAATATAGCTACCTCCAAAGTGACATATGCACGGTATATGACCTTCCATATATTGAAAACCATTAAGAATTCACAGATGTTTATTGAAAAAATTAAATACAGAAAAGTAGAGAGCATAGTCTAACAAAAATCTCTGTACTGCAAACATCACGTCACCAATTCCAATACAAGTACAATCTTGTGTCACTCCAAATATTTTATGTCTGCTGAATTATTTTGAAGAAAATCCCAAGCACCATATTATTTCATCTATAAGTACTTTAGTAAGTTATGTATTTTCATATACATATGTTGCATATACAATCATTGTTATTATACCAACTGTATTGTTTTCATATTTTGTTCAACCTTAATGCATCTTCCTCATGCCTATTCCAATTTCCTAAAATGGCTCCCTTCTGGTTTCTCTTAGGGCATCTGTTTTCTTATCAGAATGTCATCTCTACATTGTTTTTGTCTTTTTAAATTAAGTTGTTCTATTATTACATTTAGCAGAAATTCCTCTAAGTTTCTGGGAAGTAGAAACTACTTACTGTCTTTGCAGGAAGTCATGGTTAAGGATGTATAAAAATCTCCACTTACCCTTCCTTTTTTTCAAAGTTCAGATCCTAATAGTTAAGAATGATTCAATTTTTATTATTAATTATAGCTTTAAGATTGTTTGAAATAAATCAATAAGTAGGTCAAAGAACTCCAAATTCTCTTTGGAGGTAGCTATCGCACTAAGTTTTTAACATAGAAAGACTTTTTCCCCCTGCTTTTTCTAGTATATATTTCAAGATAATGAATAACCATGAATGATAAGGAAAGGCTCTTCCTTACCAAAAAACCTCCATCTAATATATAGAGAGCAAAAGACTTCTTTAAAATTCAACACTTTACTGTTCCTACTAAATAATGTATCTAAGCTAACCCTATTATATTAAAAACTTATTAGGAATTGAATATTTACAGTGGCCAAAGTGTCAACAGGGGTAATATAAAGCTTTGTAATGGAGGAATTAAACTATAACAACCTGAATGCCCAAATTAATTTTATCCAACTAAGAAAGATAAATAAGACATATGTGTATACTAATGAGATACAATATGTAATGCATAGCTTTATCAGTAACTTATTCTTACCTAATTTTTTAAACTTATTTATTTTGAGAAGTGGAGAGAGAGCACAAGAAGGGGAGAGGAGAGCGAATCCCAAGAAGGCTCCACACTATTAACGTGGAGCCTGATATGAGCCTTGGTCTCACCAACCATGAGATCATAACTCTGGAGCCAAAATCAAGAGTTGGAAACTTAACTGACTAATACCATTGCACACCCCTCTTACCTAATTTTTAAATCTGAATTTAGTCGTCCAAGGATCCAAATTTCTCTTTATAAGAAATGTAGAAGATAGAGAGGTATGTAAAGGCACTAACAGGATGAATTAGATACATCCAAAAAATAAATGGACCATTGTCCCCCAATAACCTCATGACATAAAACATAAATGGAAGAAAGTGGTGTTTTAGGTTCTACTTACTGTGGAAGGATCTTTCAGCAACAACTGAGGAAATTTAAATGTGAACTGACTATAGATATTAAGGGGTGATTGTAAATTGGGGATATGATAATGATCCTGTGGTCATGGGAAAAAAAGTGCTGAGATGTTTGTTGTTCATACTAAAGAAACTGAAATCACAGTCATATTTTAGAATACATCACAAGGGACATAGAACAAAAATGACAGAATTTGCAACAAAATGACATTGAGGGCCATTATGCTAAGTGGAATTATTCAGACAGAGAAAGTTAAAAACTGTATGACTTTACTAAGAGGTGGAATCAAAGCAAATACACAAACAAGCAAACTCACAGATACAGAGAACAGACTGGTGGTGATCAGAAGTTGGGGGAGGTAGAAATAGGGACTTAAAAGATACAAACTTCCAGTTACGTATCTGCATATTTGAAAGTTGCTGTTGCCAAAAGAGTAAATTTTAAAAGTTCACATCGCAAGAAAAAAAATTAACTGTTTGTGCTGATGGATGTTAACTAGATTTTACTGTGATGATCATTTCACAATATATACAGATACCAAATAGTCATGAAGTACACATGAAACCAATAAGTATTACATATCAATTATATCTTATTTTAATGGCAAAGTTATAATTACTAAATCTTGGTCTTGTTATTTGGAGTCTATTTACATTTTTCTATAATTTTAGGTGAATTTGAATTTTTTAATAAACAGTTTTAAAAAGAGAAGCTCTTTTGGATACCTCTCCCTTTAAGGCAGTAGTTCTCAATCATGTCTGCATATTAGTTCACCTGGGAAACTTTAAAACTAGCCACGCACAAGTCCCATCCCAGATCAAATAAATCAAAGTGACAGAGCATGGGTCTTGGACATTTTTAAATCCTCAGATGATTCTAATATGCATCAAGGGTAGAGAATGATACCTTTATCTTTAGGGTATGAAACTGAATTTTCTTGATAGGGGATAGGAAAGAGTAGACTGGGAGATCACTTAGATATTTGTTTTTTGCTTGCTCCTCTTAAATTAGGTAGTGGCTCTGAATTACAGAAGGTTATTCCAGATGCCAGGTGGCACTTTGGCTCCTTTTGCTATCAGGGATGTGGGTGTGTATTGTTAGGGGAGAGAAAATGGACAGAGGACAGAAGTTGGTATCCTTCTACACTCTTTCATGTTTCAGGAAGGAATGACAGCTCTGAAGTGTAAACAATACTTCAATTCCGGGTTACTCTACCCAAGTCCCACATGACTGGGCATCCAAATTAGTAAATTCTGGCCAATCTGTTTCATTTCTCTGAGAATGTAGATTCAGCTAGAATTCAATTGATTTCAACTATTAAAATGGTCAAGTGTTTGTGGAACCATGACTGCATGAGTAAAGTAACATAGGCTAGTAGGAGAGATGAACATATAAAGAGATAATTTTCAAAAAAATGTGTTAAGTATGAGAATTAGAAGTCACTCGGGACAAAAGTGCCCCCTATGAATTCCAATTATGAAGTGTTTTAATAGAGGCTTTACAACGCTTGGAAGGAAGATGTGAGAGCAAGTCACTTTCCACTAAGAACCTGAGCTCATGGCATGGAGGAAAATTTAGTCTGTCAGAAAACTTCACCTTCAACATTCTATATTTATGGTCCTCACTTGAGCTGCACATTAGAACTGTCTCAGAGACTCAGGTGGGTAATTCTCAAGGGAAGTCATTGGAAGGCTTCCACTCTCTCAGGTTGCAGCACCAGTGTGTGCATTACTTAAGAGCACACCTAAAATATACAACTCTCACAACAGTTCGGCAAATGTTCTCAAGAATAATGAGCTCCTCTTCTATTCCAATTTCCAAATATCAGATGAGTTCCTCTCATTGACCAACTTTAGCTTAGAAACATTGGAGGGGAGTCTGGAAATTGTAGTGCTTGTCTCTTTATAGTGTAGTAGGGAATTTAGAAAGGCATGATGATATTACCAACTTAACAACAGATAACCTAATGCATAGTGCTAAAAGATTGATATTATGGGTGTTACAGGAGCATGAAACTAAATGAGAAGGTGCAGTTAAGATTTTGTGAAATCACAACAGAAACAAATCTGAAAAGAAGACCAAATTAAAAAGTTGGAGATGATTAAAGTAGGAAAATGACATGGACAAAGTAAAAGAAATGTTGGTGTGTAAAAACAGCATTAATTTTTTAAGTATAGTATTTTTTAAATGTTTGTTTTTTATTAATTTTTGAGAGAAGAAGGGAGAGAAAGAGAGAATCCCAAACAGGCTTCACAGTAACAGCATGGAGTCAGACATGGGGCTCCGTCTCACAAACCTAGAGATCATGACCTGAGGTGAAATCAAGAGTTGGACGCTTGAATCAACTGAGTCACCCAAATTTCCTTGTTGTGTTTTATTTTTAATGTTTATTCATCCATTTTGAGAGAGACAAAGAAAGAGAGAGAGAGAGGGAGAGAGAGAGAGAGAGAGAGAGAGAGAGAGAGAGAGAGAGAGAACAGAGGAGGGGAAGAGAGAGAGGAAGACAAAATCTCATGCAGGCTCTGTGCTGTCAGTGCAGAGTCTGACATGGGTCTTGATCCCATGAACCATGAGATCATGACCCGAGCTAAAACCAAGAGTCAGATGCCTAACTGACCAAGTCCCAGGCTCCCCTCAGTATATTATTAATATAAAATTATCATACAATAAAATTCCCATAACTAAAATGTAATTTTGATAATTCTATAGATATAACCATTACCCAATTCAATATAACAAATATTTTCATTACCTCAGACATTGCTCTGTGCTCCCTTTAAGCCAATCTATTTTTACAGAAGCAATTGTCACTTTAATTCTTGTTATCATAGATAAATTTTGCCTGTTCTTTGAATTCTTCTAAATAATATCAAATATATGTAATCAATGTATGTGGCTTCACTAAACATTTTGCTTTCATATTCCTATGTATAGCTGTATTTGTCTTTGATTTCTGTGCTATAGTCAATTGCATAAATATACCAAAATATTTTTAATTTGCTAAAGATTCTTATTTTGAAAGGGAGTATTGTATGCATATATGTATTTTATGCATCTACTTAGATGATAATATGTTTTTCTTCTCTTTTGTTAAAGTGATGAATTATATTGGTTGACTCTAGGATCCTTGGAAGCAATTTGATCCTTTGGGTTATGCTTTTAAGATTTCTAACTTAGGCAAGGCAATAGCACTGCTAAATCTAAGGCTCATTATTCCCCACTACTGAGGCAAGACCCTTCTATGTGTTCTACCAATGCCATAAATCATGAAGCGCTCCAGTCTGCGTGGTAAGAACAATCACTCTTCCCAGCCCTGCAAGAATGCTAATACTTTTGAGTGGTTCTTTCCTCAGTCTCAAGTAGTTTCTTCAGACAAATGCACTGATCAGTACTAAGCTGAATACTCAAGAGGGGGCCCCTCTGTATTTGTCCAGCATTCCTTTTCTGTGCAGATCTCTGCTCTCTGCTACTCTGTCTTATGAATTCTAGCTGGGTTGGTCTTCCCAGACTCTCAATTTTGTCTTTTCAACTCAAGGAATCTGTCAGGTCCCTCCTGGATTCTCCCTCACTGCAATTCTTCCTATGGAGTCTTATAAGGCTAAGCTCATTTGTCTCCCAGCGCTCAGGGATCCCCACTTTTCCTTGTCTGATAGCTAGTATCTTGAAAATGATTTCATATACTTTATCCAGTTTTTTGGTGTTTTAGGCAGGAAGGTAAATCTGAACCCTGTTATTCCACCTTGGCCAGAAATCAAAGTCTCTACCAGTAAAATATTGTTTTGTGGAATAGTATCCTTAAAGCAGCATGGATTTAGTAACTAGGGATTAAATTATTTTTATAGATCCAATTGTACTGACTCTAAATAAGTACTTGTATTATCATTAACTTATGAATACTTATTGTTTTCAATTTTAAATAATTATAATGTATAGAAGACAAGTAATGTATATGATAAATATCTAGACAAAGAAAAAAAGTGGTTTGTTTGATAAATCTTGAGTTTGGAAAGTAAGAGAGACATAGCGGGAAGTATGAAAAATTCCTCCTCTTACATAGCAAATCAAGAAAGATTCTTTAAAACGTTTAGAACTACATAAAAAGATTTAAGCACTTAACTTAAATATATTGGGGCACCTGGATGACTCAGGTCATGGTTTCCCAGGTTGTGAGTTCAAGTTCAGTGTTGGGCTCAGTGCTGATAGCCTAGAGCCTGGAGCCTGCTTCAGATTCTGTGTTTCCCTCTCTCTGCCCCTTCCCTGCTCATATTTTCTCTCTCTCTCTCTCTCTCTCTCTCTCTCTCTCTCTCTCTCTCTCTCTGTTTCTCTCTCTCTCTCTCTGTCTCTCTTTCTCAAAAACAATAAATAAGCATTAAAAAATTGAACGTATTAGTATAGGCAGTATGTGAAATTTATACATCACAGTGTTTGTGAGCATATCATCTTGAGTCAGAAGGACAGAGGTTAAGTCCTATTGGATAAGTTATGCTCTATGTATTATCATTCCCTTAAAGGAGAATTTTTTTTAGGGTGAGAAAGAGAAAGAGTGCACAAGCAGTGGAGAGAGAGAGAGGCAGAGAAAGAGAGAGACAGCGAGAGAGAGGGAGAGAGAGAATCTTAACCAGGTTCCAAATTCAGTGCAGAGTTTGACATAGGGCAGGGCTCTATCCCACAATTCTGGGATCATGACTTGAGCCAAAATCAAGAGTGGGATGCTTGACTGACTAAGCCACCTAGATACCCATAAAGGACAAATTTTTAAAATACTTATCCTAATAGAGTCTTTAAATTTTTAAATAGAATAATATACATAAATTGCCTTACATACCTGACATGTATAAAGTGTTATTTTTGATGGTTGAAAATGATAATTTCATATGATTCAATGATATATGTATATGTTTTATGGTCAGGTGTATAAGTAATGCTGCTTTATACAGTAGATTATGTAATACATATTGCTTAAACACACAAATATATCTTAAATATGTAAACTAAAAAACGATCATATTTTTTAGAGATCCAGTACCATTGCCAGGAGAAGAAAAAAAGGAAAATTTTCAGATCTAGTTGGCTGATGCATATGAATATAGACTTGGGCTGGGAGACAGTTTGATTATGCATTTAACCAATTTTATACTAAACTAATACTAGAAAGTGCAATAGTAAGAAAGAGAATAATAGCCTCTATAAATTTTTTACCATCATTTAAGTCTATTTTTGGACTAATAAAACAAATTTTATATGATATTTATAAAATATATAAAATATTTTATCAGCTGTCCTAAAATATATTTTCTTTTCTAGAATAAATCTACCTAGTTATTTGAGATGTCTATTTTTAAATCAGTAATTACAGAAGATATTCATCACAAAATGATTACTGATATGTCTTATTTAAAAAATGTCAATTATACTCCTTAAGTAATTAAAATATATAGAAGAGAAAATACCCGAGAATCCAACTGCATGCATTTTCAAAGTGGGGCCGCTATAAAAGACTGATTACACCCAGGTCAAGAAGGAAATGAAATTTAAACGGCTGCAGCAAATGGAGCCCATCTGGGCCAAAGTGAGAGCCAGATGTCCCATCTCCTTTGAGTCTAAGAACATTAGGAAATGTTTCAGAGTTCTACTTATGGTTGAAAAGTGTTGTCTGTGTGACAAAGGCAGATGTAGAGGAGACATAAAGATTTTAGAAAGCAATTCATTAAGATGGAATATTTTATGTTTATATATACAGTTTTTTTTCTACCTGGTGTATTTTAGTCTCATCAAATGACGATGAATTCCTTGAAACGAAAACTAAGGCAATATTTTTCTTTACTTTTAAATTCGACCACAAAGAAATCCATCTCTTTTGAAATTCAAATATGTAATTTAAAACTGTACCAAAAATCTAGTGTTTCCTGGTCTCCTATTTACCTCCTGCAATCAGGTTCCTCCTTTCCCCTGCATGGTGCTACCTTTGCACTTGAAGCCCTTCTGGGTCATTGAACTGCCAAATTGGAATAATATTAGTTTCCTTTTAAATCAGACTTACAGATCTTTGAAGGAAATTTCAAACACTGTGCAGAAAAGTTGTTTAACAAATGTCAGCTCCTCTGAATTTTCAATATTTTCCTAAGTTGGTACCAGTAGAGTGCATCCAAATAATGCCTTCATCTCGCCCCAGCCACCCGTCCTGTAAGAAGCAGCTCTTCCCACACGAGCAGATCTCTTGCCATTCTGGAATTTGAAGTTCTCAGTGGAGTTCACTGAAGCTCTCTCAGAGTCATCTTTCAGGGATGCCATTTTGTTTCAAACGGTAGATCTTGCATCAGCTCTTAACTCACTTAAAATGTTGACATATCATTGGGATAACATATAAAACCTCCCTCCACTTGAAAGATGAATACTAGACATTTTGTGGAAATTTGAAAAAACACTGGCTGTATGATATTCAGAGAAGTTGGTCTTCACCCTCAACACTCATGGCACTATAATAGGCCTAAAATTATTTTTTCTTTCTTAAACTGTATAGAAAATAACTTCCCAGAGGTCAAAAATAGCCTTGGTGGGTAAATAAAATATGCTTTTAAATTATTTACTATAAACAAGAAAGTACGAACTAACAATAGTTTAATATAGGCAACTGATGTGTGTGTAACAGTTCAATTACATCTTGGTGACCTCCTTTGCCTGCGTCAGATTGACAGCCTCAGGAATAAGTTACCCATGTCAGCTATTGGGACTTGGCTCTCTCAACACTTTAAGACATTTGCTTCTTCATTTCGTGTCTGTTGTAAGCCGCATGTCTATTTTTGAATTGGCATTATGTTCAATGTTATAACTTAAATATGGGAAGTTACTTGAAAATCATCTGGCTGAAATATTCTTAAAAATACAAATACCTCAGTGCATTCAATTGATATCTTCAAAATCATCATTATTGTCAACATCAACAAATGGCATATTCTTAGTTCTGTATTCCAAATATATGCCCTTTTCCCCCCTGGTAGTTATAAAAGAAACAGGAGATGTTTGGTATGGACAGTCTATTTTCTTAATCTTTCAAGAGATAATGATGAAAACAGTTTTCTCATGCACCAAATTTTGTTTTACAAAATTTGCTTTACCAGTACTTTAAAGTATAAATGCTTTAACAAAAACAATCTGAATAGCAAGACTTGTTACAAATGTCAGAAATAATTTCACAAGTAACCAATTCCATTTGCTTTTTGAGAAAATGTGGCATTTAGGTATTTGAGGACATTTGTATTATTTCTGGTCTTTTCCTGTATTTATCAGAAATAAAGTAGAATCTCCTAAATCACTGCTTTCAAAAGTAGCCATTATCTAATTAAACACAAGAAAGAAAAATACTAAATATTTTAGTTGCTGGCTTTATGAAATTTTAATCCCCCATCTTTAATGAGACCTCATCCCATATACAACTTTTGTGTGATTACTTTGAAATGGGTGGTTTACATTCTGGGCATTTGCAAAATCTCTCCTGCTAATGCTTATATTTTTCTCTTTTGAAAGATTTTTCAATTAATGGAACATGTACACACACAAAAATAAAACTAAAGCCATTACCTGAATTCTTTCATTATTGCAGTAAATACCATACAAGGTTGTTCACTATCTTTTTCTAAAAACTGCAATATTCGGGGGGGGGCAATCAGAGTACATTTTTTTTCAATTTTATAAATCTGTTTTATATTAACATGGTACTTGTTACATTGTTATTCATCATGGTACCTACTACTGATATTTTTCTTTAAGGTATTAAAGTAGAACCATTATATTTTTCTATAGTGCATGAATTTTGATTGTTTTCATCTTATTATGAAGATACAATTTAAATTTTATTAAACTCTAAGATAAATAGACAGTATTTACGGAGGTGGGAGTATAACGTAAATGTAGCAAATGCTCATTTTATAAGCTCTGTGCAGGATTAAGCAGAACAGGATCATAATTCCTGACCTCTCAGCTTTCATAATCCAAATAAAGTAAATTCAAATAAATACTTGTATGCATAATTTAATAACAAGGTAGAGTGTAATAAATGCTCAATAAAACTATTCCCTTTATATTATAGAAGTTTGGGTTGGTGAAGATGCTTCTGCATGAAGGGATCTAGGAAGGCTTCACAGGCAAACTGTAGGTTGAGCTTACCTTAAATTACAGATAAGACCTTTATAAGCAAATATGAAAGTAGACTGGGATTGAGACACATTCTGCACAGAGTAAACCAATATGTAAAAGTAGAGTAAAAAATTAAGATTAATGACATTTTTCTTTATCAATGTTTTTCAGGTTTGTTATATCGATAAGCTCCTCTAGTTTTTTCCTAGTATTACTTTGATAATAGAAAGGTTATTTCTTATAAAACAGCACAATGTCTGGCTTACAATAATCATTCAATAAACACTTGTACTTATTGTGGTTATCATATCTGTAAATTCAAAAATATAAAAATGTAAAAACTGTTATAAAAGTAAATTCTTCGGGATAGTAATATTTGTCAAAGCAAATCTTCAGCTAAACTTATACAAATTTTGTGTATATTATTTACATTTTTTCTTTACACAGTTGGTTGAATCATCATTCAACTGTTGAATTTTTCCTGTCTCAGTATTTAATTGCTTACATTCTCATATAATTCTAACTTTCATGATAACTTGTTAATGATAAATTCTGATTCAGTGGACTAGATAAGGAAATTAATAAAAGTTAAATGTATGGTGGTTGGGAAAGTAGTCATGATCATGTTGTTATTAGCATAGAACATGTTTTTGGGGGCACCTGGGTAGCTCAGTAATGAAGCATCTGTCCGGGGTCAGGTCCTGATTTCACAGTTCCTGAGTTTAAGTCCCACATTGGATGAGCTCATGCCCAACTTAGGGTCAGAATGAGCCCCACTTCTGGTGAGCTTGTGCCCCGAATTGAGTGAACATGAAACTCATTCAGGTGAGCAGGAGCCCGACTTCAAGTAAAACATGGGTCACAGGTAAGCCCCACTTTTCTCTCTCTCTCTCTCTCTCTCTCTCTCTCTCTCTCTGCCCCTTATGAATTTTCAATCTCTCTCTCTCTCTTCTATCTCTCTCTCTCTGCCCCTTATGAATTTTCAATCTCTCTCTCTTCTATCTCTCTCTCTCTGCCCCTTACTCACTTGCACCCTCTCTCAAAAAGAACATGTTTTTTCAATGACTTCTTTACTATGAACTATGTATTGAAATTTTTTTTATATTGCACTAGCAGGAAGTTCATGTGTCTAAAAAATCAAACAGCAACAAAAATGCCTAAGAATATCTCATGAATGAAGTTATCTGGGCTATACTGGTTATTTCTACAGTAGCAAACTGAGGTAGTCTCCAAATGCTCTTCTGCATATCAGCAATGCCGACTGCAAAGGGAAATAATATAGTTCTTATGTTTTTGTTAAAACAGCTACTAAATTCTTCTACTAAGGTCTCTCTCTCTAGAGAAAGATAGAAAAAGAGACAGTATTTATCACGTCATTATCATCTGTAGCCAAGTGGGACATGTTGTAATAATCTGGCCTACTAGTTCTTAAACTGTCTCCTAAACTAGCACTGTCATTGTCGCCTTTCTCTGCAAATGAAAATTCTCTTTGCATTAAAATCCTCTGGAAACTGACATTGAATGAAAACTGACAAGATCAATCTAACTCAGAGATTTATTTGCACATTCTCTGAAGTAGTAGCTCTTATGATTTACCAATCATTTGGTAATTAAGGTTGCATTGCATTTATTGTGCTCTTGCTCTATATAATGAACTATTTCCTGTATTGAATTCCTTTCCTCCCAATGTAGAATAAATACACTTAAAAAAAACAACAACAAAGACAACAGTAACAGCATCACTTAATGGCAAAGACTATCCATTATTTTTAATTCTCCCTACATCATAAAAAACAATGCCTTTTCTGTGTCTTCATAGATAGATGTCAGTTAAATGAAATCAGAGAACCATTTATTGTTAGTGTCTGTAAAAGCTCAGATTTCTCCCCTATTTAATTTCTTTTTATTCCAAAACACTTGACACAATTTATGGGATATGATTTGATTTCTGTGACAATCCTATTATTCTTATTTGATCATCATCAAAATATACAGTGCATCTTTAGTCCCAACTAGAAGCTGTGTTTAGGGAGTTTACAGAGAATCTCCCAAGAACATCTAAATTGTTTTTCTTAATCTCCTCTGAAGCTCCAGATTGGGCTGCATGCATGTAACTGCCAGAGCCTCTAATGAGAGTGTTTTAAGCTGTTGATTCTTTCTTCTTTAGTACATGGAGAATTGATATAATAAACCATAATAGGTCCAATTATATAAATACATGTTTAGGGACTTTTTGGAATGCATATTTTTGACACAATCCACTCTAATAACTCCTTCAAAGCTGTTAGAATCCATTGTTTCACTATCTAGTGGAGAGCGCTTCTTAACATAAATCTTCAGCTCCTTAACATTTATGTTAGTGACAGAAATGTATCATAAAATTTATTTTTTGTTCTAGTTATAGCTTAGAATAAAAATAATTTATGTTCCAGCTGCATATCACTAATTTGTGGTTTCTCATTTATAGTCCTTAAGTCTGGGTATATGCACATGAGGAATGAAATGCCAGCAACAATAAAACTAGGTGATCATTTATAACCCCAAAGTAAGTATCAAGCACCTTTTTATATACTATTAGTATGATTTAAGTGTAATTTAATCAAAGTTATATGATTTTTCAAATTAAGCTAAAAGTATGATTATTTTTAATACTCATATAGTATCTGGCAGTAGTATTGTTAAAGACAATTGTATAATTTACATTAGCAAAGTGAAAACAAGCCATGACATAAAAAGCATACATGAAACAAACTTTGTGCTTGGATCATGTCTGAAGAACTAACATCTATGAAGCAATCAAATTCCAGATAAACTTAAGAGGTCGTCATTGGGGTGCCCCCTCATTTAGTGCTTAAATTGCTTTATCCCTTAGTTCAGCTCTAAATAGGTCTGAGATACTAATCCATATTGCACATAGATCTTATTCTCAACGTGGCTTGTTGTTTGGTTAATAGTCAGAGATTCACATTGTCTAAGAAATAGACTGTTCATCAATTACCTTGACATTTCATGCCAGTGTTCCTCCTTCTTTCTTGGCATAAGGTTTGTACTTACTTTCTAAAGGTTTTTAAATTATCTTATTATTTCATCAAATTTATTCCCTGCCCTCACTTCCCACTACCTCTACCATCACCTACCATTTGAAAACCATAAATGGCTTTTATGGTATATATTTCCTTCAGTACATGCAATTTATTTTAATAAAAAGTTTTGTTTGATCTGAAAGTCAAAATTGATCTCAATGATATTTAAACGTTTTAATGTTTATTTATTCTTGAGAGGGAGAGAGAGAAAGAGAGAGAGAGAGAGACAGAATCTGATGCAGGCTCCAGGCTCCAAGCTATCAGCACGGAGCCTGATGGGGGGCTTGAACTCACAAACTGCATGATCATGACCTGAGCTGAAGTTGGATGCTTAACTGAGCCACCCAGACACCTTTGGTCTCAATGATACTTAAAGTGAAATAGTATTTACTCAACTCCAAATCTCAGGATTTCCCATAGTTGTAGTTCGAAAGAAGGCTTATGAAAATGGACAAACTTGAATGAAAATCCCAGTTCTTCCACAGAGAAGTTAACTTTCCTACACATAATAATATTTAAACTTAGTTTGAATCTGTAAAATGGAGATAATCATGCCTTAAATCATGATGTTGTGAGAATTTACTAAAATCTGATAAGTAAAAGACTTAGATCTGTCTCCATGTCTGGGACAATGACCTTCCATTTCCTTTATAGATCACTTGATTTTGATATTTAGATATATCATTTCAAACAATGCTACTAAATTGCTCTATGCAAATCTTGGGTTTCCTTGCTTGTCTGCTAATGGAAGCCAAAACATATTACATGAACTCTCTTTTCATGAGAGGGTATTCTTTAGAGCAGAAGTTTTTCTATTCCTCCCCAGAGAAGCTCAGATGACTTTCTTTTCATTGAATAACAAATAACAGATAATTAGATTTTGTTCCAAGATAAGGCATTCTTGTAAAAAAAAAAAATCTCTCATTTAGAAGTTAATTTGTGCTCTATGGAATTTTGGCTCCATTGTCTCAAAAATCCCAACAGTGATATTCTGTCATTCCAGCACTGGTCTTTTGTTTCATGGCTTAAAGAGTATGTAGGGCTCTTCCAGATACAGTGATGGACTCATTCTGCCAGGGATATAACATATTCAGGTCACATGGGAAGTATCATAAGCAGATTGGAACAAAGTGATGTCTCAGTTAGTGCCTTTTATTCACCACACAATTTGGTTGGACCGAAAACAAGGTGAAGTTTGGGCACAATATACTAAGTGATTATAGCATGTGGAAAATTAAAAAGGGTGACAGTAATATTGCAAAGGGGAGGGGCGGGAGTGGGCATACTCTGTTCTGAGGTGCCTGCACTGTGCATGAAGCAGGATGGCATTCCCTGAAGATGGAATTAGATTGTCTTACCAAACATATGGCAAACTCTAGGGCAGCCACTATTTTTTAAAAAAAGGGATATAATTGATATGCTAAGAGAAGAGATGAAATGGAATCACATAAAATATTCAATTAAACCAGAGAAAGCAGAAAAAGAAGGCTTTAGCAACAACTGGAGAATGTTACAGACATGGTTAATATTAATTCAAATATAGGAATAACAATCTAAATGTGAATAGCCTTAATACATCAATTAAAATGCAAAATTTTCAGAATACATTTCTTAAAAAGGCCTAGTATATGTCATCTCCAAGAAAGCTGATTTAAGTATAAAGCCTCTGATACATAAAAGTAAATGGATGACGAAAGATATACCATGCTAACCATAGTAAAAAGTTAGTGGAATAGCTATACTAATTTCAGACAAAGAATAATTTAGCATATAAAATTATAAAATATAAAGAGAGATACTACTTATAGGGCTCTAGCCTTAAAGACATATAAAAATCCATAACATATACACACCTAAAACCAGCAAAAATATGTGAGGCAAAAACTGACAGGTCTCCAAAGAGAGACTGACAAATCCAGTATCATTCATTTTCACATCAAGCAAATGGCAATTTAATAAGCATAAACATGACCTGCCCAGGAATAACAATTAAACTGATATAATTGTCATGTATAGAATTCCCCAACTATCTAAAACAAAACACACAACCTTTATAGCTTCCATGAAACATTCACCAAGACAGACCAGATTCTGAGCCATAAAAAACATATTCACAAATTCAAAAGAACAGAAATCATACAGTGTTCTTAGACCACAGTGGTACTAGACTACAAATCAATAATAGAAATATAGCTAGGAAATCCCCAAATATTTGGAAAATAAACAAAACTTACATAAACAAACCTATGGATAAAAAAAGTCTAGAGAGAGCCAATTGAAATTACAATATGAATCATTAAAATTGGTAGTATGGATTAGAAGCAGTACTCAAAAAGAGATTTATACACATGTCAAAAATGAAAATAAAAATCTAAAATTAATAACCAAAGTTTCTACATTAGAAAATTGGAAAAAGAAGAGCAATTAACTTAAATAAAATAAAGAAAACATAATAAAAACTAGAACGAGAATTAGTGAAATTGAAAAAAGGAAAACAATAGAGAAAATTAGTGGAACCAAAAACTGGTTACTTGAAATGGTTAATAATACTGATCAACTTTTAGCTAGGTTAATAAACAAATTACTAATATCATAAATAACATGGAGAGTATTTTAATGTCCTTTTCCAAAGGATATTTGGATAATAAAAAAATACTATGAACAGTGTAATGCCCACAGATTTGATAATATACATGAAATAAGCTAATTGAAGCACACAATCAAAATAGTTTATAATCTCCAGATAAGAAATTATCAAGACCATATGGCATTGATTCTCGGTGAATTCTACCAAACAATTAAGGGAGACATGATCCCAATTCTTTACAATTTCTTTCAGGAAATGGAGGCAGAGGGAACACTTACTAATTCATTTTATGAAGTCAGTATTACCTATACCAAAATAAGCTAAAGATTTTACAAGAAAGGAAAGTATGAACCAGTAATACCTACCTGTGAATGTTAATGGCAGCTCTACATACAATTATTGACACGTGAAAGCATCTGATATACTAACCAAAGCAATCTACAGATCCAATGTACTTTCTTTCAAGTTCCAATGGCATTTTTCACAGAAATTGAAAAAACAATCCTGTGCAACCACAAAAGACCTCAAATAGCAAATGAAATCTTATGGGTAAAAAGAAGAAAAATGGAGGCATTACACTTCCTTATTTCAAAGTATATTCCAAAGCCATAGTAATGACAACAGTATGGTACTGTCATAAATAATAACACATAGAAAATAACTGAGAGTCCAAAAATAAACCCTCATATATATGGTCAAATAATATTTGGCATTAGAGACTCAGTGGGAAAAGGACAGCCTTTAGAAAACAACTGGATAACTATATACAGAAAAATGAAAATGGACCCGATATTATACCACATACAAATATTAACTCAAAATGATTTAAGACTTGAATGTAGGACTAGAAATTATAAAACTACTAAAAGAAAACATAGAGGGTAAATTCCATCAGTCTTGACAATTTTATTTTGGAATTGACACCAAAAGAAAAAACAACAAAAGCAAAAATAAACCAGTGGGGAGCTACATCAAACTAAAAAGTACTTACCCAGCAAAGCGAAAAGGCAACATTCAGAGATGAGAGTAAATATTTTCAAGTGATATATCTGATGAGGAGTTAATACCAAATATATGTAAAGAACTCATAAAAATGGAGAGAGGAACTAAATAGACATTTTCCAAAGAAGACACCTAAATGGAGGTCACCTGCATGGCTCAGTCAGTTGAGCATTGACTTTGGCTTATGTCATGATCTCACAGTTCATGGGTTTGAGCCCCCCATTGGGCTTTGTGCTGACAACTCATAGCCTGGAGACTTCTTAAGATTCTGTTTCCCTTTCTCTCTCTCTGCCCCTCCCCTGCTTGTGTTCTCTCTCTCTCTCTCTCTCTCTCTCTCTCTCTCTCTTTTTCTCACTCAGAAATAATAAATGAGTAAACTTTTAAAAAATACACCTAAATGGCTAACAGGTACATGATACATGAGAAGGTGCTTCACATCAGTAATCATCCAGGAAATTCAAATCAAATAAACAATATCAAACAAAATCAAAACAGTAATGAAATATCAACTCACATCTGTTAAAATTAACATCATCAAAAACACAAGGGATAACAAGTGTTGGCAAAGATGCAAGAAAAAGAAACTCTTGTGCACTATTGGTGGAGTGTATATTAGTGCAGGCACAATGGAAAATATGGAGGTTCCTCAAAAAATTAAAAATAGAACTACTATAGAATTCAGCAATCCCATTTCTGGGTATATATTGAAAGAAAATGAAAACGGTATCTCAAAGAGATACTGCCAGAGTCCAGCTCCAGCAGGTCTAGGGCTCCCTGAAGGATGGACGGTATCAGAGAGAGAGAGTAAGAGTCGGCAAAAGGGGAGGAAATGAGAGGCCAGGAGTTTCTTTCTGATCACCAGGCAGGCATATCTGCTCATCAGGCAGGCATCTTTGCACTGACCAGAAAGTCAGCTTTATTTATTGAAAAAATGTATGGGGGACAAAACAGAAGTGGCAATTGCCTTAGACAATGATTTCTGATGACAAATTCTTTGGTACGTAAAAATTTCCCAGAACATAGATTGGTAGAAGTCTCATGCATAATCTTTATCAATAATGATTGATGTCAGTGACTTAGATGCTTATCATATGGAAAAGGAAAGTATCCTCAGCATTCAAATACAAGGCAATGTTTTTAGCATGGCAAAAGCAAAAGTTAATTATTTGTGAGCAGGGTTCAATAGGAGAAGTGAAACAGATTTCTCAGGAAATGTAATATTTGCTCCCATAAACACAGAAGAAATTGCTATAATAGGTTCCTTCACAAGGTACAATTAGCATATTTTTTAGAATAAGGGGCCAAGTCACTCCTGATACCAGTCAACAGGGTGCCTTGGGGGTTGGTGTTCATGCAAAAATAATTAAGTGGGGGTAGACATTGGTCACCATATGACAGCGGGAGGCTTTGCAAACCTGCCTTACCTCACAGGGAGTTAATAATTCTGTATTATACTTGAATGCTGGTAAAAGAATGAATTTTATATGCTTATATCTCAAAAAGAAATAGTAATTAGGTGGCATGATGGAGACACTAACTAATTCTTACTATAGTGATAATCATTTTACAATACATAAGACTATCAAACAATACATTGAACACCCTAAACTTACATAATGTTACATATCAGTTATATCTCAATAAAACTGGCAAAGAATGAATTTTCAGAACTAAGCAATGATGCAGGAGATAAGAAGGAAGGACATGTAAAAAAAAATGGCATTCAGGTTCCTAACATCTTGAAGAACTGACATCTGTTCTGTGGAATGTATTTTAAGAGCTGAGTTGAATCATGCTTCTCTTGGTTAGTATTCTTTCCATAATATTTTAATATTGATTTCATATAAATCACTACATAGTAGGTGCTTGAATTTGACATGCATATCTTCCTATAATTCTCAAATTACCAGGTATTATTTCTCCCTTTAAATGCAACAAGAAGAATTTAAGTTTAGTAAACAGAAATTTCAAGACGCTCCTTTAGTTCCCAATAAACAATAATAGAGAATACAAAGCCACATTAATATGAGGATGCTAGGCAGTGACTAAGTTCTCATTGTGGTTGTTTTCTGTATACATTATCCATATCAGCACCTAAATAAAAATGACAGTGTCACCTCAGGGTAGGCATTTCAAGATTTTTTGGGTAGCCAGAAATACAAATATTAAATTTTCCAATCCAATTATCCTGTGTAGCAGTTACCATTTTAATGTTTTATTATTTTCATTATTGAGACAGAGAGACAGAGAGCATGAGTGGGGGAGGGGCAGAGAGAGAGGGAGACACAGAATCTGAAGCAGGCTCCAGGCTCTGAGCTGTCAGCACAGAGCCCGACGCGGGGCTCGAATCCACGAACCGCCAGATCATGAGCTGAGCGCGGTCGGCCGCTTAACCGCCTGAGCCACCCAGGCACCCCAGCAGTCATCATTTAAGAGAGTTCGAGAAATGAAGTATTCCAGGTAGGTTATGCTGGAGTTGATTACGACTCAAAAATCCTGGTTGTTGCAGAGGTTGTGAAGAAGATTTGAACTATCAAATTACGTGAATCACTCTATAACGTGGGGGATGATCCCCACTTCAATTTAAGTGCAATTTACCTTCCTTCAATGAAAAATAAAGTGTAACTTTAAAGAAAATTCATTAAACAATATTTTAGTCTCTTCAAAGGCAATCAGCTCATTTTATGACAACTCGTCTTTCAATATGTTAAGATAGTGCTTCAGTGTATATTTCTTATCAACTAGAAGTCAACTCCAGTATTTATTTTCCATATGACAATTAGTGATAATTATAGGTCCAGATTGAGCAAAAACAAAACAAAACAAAACAAAACAAAACAGAAAACAAACATTATGTGGGATCTTGCAAAGAGATTTCTAATCCTACCATGTACTTTCTCTGTAAGAAATGTCTTATTATTCATGCCACTTGCCTGGAGGCAGGCATAGCTCAGTCCCAGAAAACGGAGCTCTGAATGAATTAGCCCAATTCCATTATGTTAAGCCTGGGAAATGTTGCCTTTAACCATTGAAAGATTTATTCTTTATTAAAGCCTCATGATGATACAATTCAGTCCCTTGAAATGGAGCTCTGCTTGATTAATTAAATAGGGAAAATATGCCTTTCTTGCAGTTAAATAAAAAAACATATTATTTAGATTACCTAAATTTTTGGCATAAGTATGTTTGTGGGTGGAAAGTGATAAACTATTGAATATTCCAATGACAGTTAAAGTACTGTTTTAAAAATATTTTTATGTGGTCAATTGCACATGGAGAAAATATTAATAGTTAAAGTATTATCCAAAAGTAGAACATGCACATGTAGAAAGGAATGAGACTGGAGAACTGCAATCTATAAAATAACATTTCTATGAATCATCTATAGAAGCCCTGATAAATATTACTTTCCCTGTGATAAATATTACTTTCCCTGTAACTTCTGGTTTCATATTAGTCTAACCCTCTACATCTAAGAGGGAGAAGAATGATCCAAAGGAAGATGAATGCTGAGAAAAGGAGGGAATCTTTACCAGAAAGTTGGAGTACTCTTTCCCTCGTTTAATGGAATTTTGCTGAGCTTAGACTTGCCTGTCAAGTCCAGAACCACAATTACACAAGGTTCAAACTTGAGAAAATTTGGAAAATTACATATTGAGTCACAATTACTTGATTGTTCTTGAAGGACATAGAAACTTATACAGTGGTTCTAGAGTTGAAGTAGCTATATGTCCTAGGAATCAAGCTTAGAGAAAATATGAGGGTCTAGAAATGATTCTGAGAGTTTAGTTCTTTACTCTCTACACCTTTAGCATCAGGTTTTCTCTCTGTTATACTTCTAGTGTTGTGATTGAAAGCCAATATTTTATGTTGCTGAAAAGAGATAGAAAAACACAAAAAGCTAAACTATAAGAACGAACAAAAGTCAGACTCTGATCATCTCATCTAATTCCCCAATTTATGATCTGTGCTGTCTCCATCTAATATCTCCATCTCATCATGCTCACTTTCTCCGCACTCATCTGCTTACACACACACACACACACACACACATAGCACACACCTGCAGACACCCAGACAGGCTTAATGGTATATACAAAATCCTTTTTTAGAAATAAACATTCAGCAGAAGAGAAACAGTCATAAATTAATAAAGACATAACCATAATAACATGAATTCTTGTCATTTCCTTTTCATGACCTTAACCAAGTTACTGAATTTCTGAGTCTACTTTTTTCTTCTCTAAAATATAAATGAACTATAAACTTGCACAAATTTGATCCAAAGACACCTCCAGATTTTTTCACACTTTTTTCCTGTGTTATGTGTTTTTCCTGAAGATGACTGATTTCTACAATTGCAAGGAAATCTAGTCATATTTTTAAAATTCTAGCCAGTGAATTTGAGCTTGAACTTTGCCTTATCATAAAAATGTGTCCAATTCACATTTCTCATTTGCAACAAGTATGTCAAATATCCTACTTTGTCAACACAGAAAAATTCATGAAGAATACAGCCAAAATGGAAGTCACCCTTCATTGTGTCAGAGTGAGTGCACACTGATAATGTCCCTAGAAAACCCAAATACTTTGCCAAAAGTAAATTGCCATAAGTTGTGTGCTCATTTACTCAAAACTCATGTGATGACTTTAAAATAATGAAATAAATGAAGCATTTAATTTAAATAATACTTCATCTGTTAATGGTATTTGTGCCAATTTTCAATAGCTTTTGGTAGTGTTAATGTAATTTGATTTCTGAGCAATTAAGCAGTGCACTTAGTACTGGCAAGATGATAAATTAGAAACTTTGGGCAAGGTGCCAAAAAAGTTAACTGTTCCTTCTTCTGTGATTTCTTTTCAAAGCATTACAGTATCATAGATTTATAAAATTTAAAGCATGGAATAGATCTTCAAGATTATATAGTCCAACTGCCAATTAGATACATAAACCAGGTCTGCATTTTCCCTGGAAAGTAGTTGCCTAAAATCGCACAACATACATTACCTTTCAAGAAAACCTAGTCCATTATTGAAAGGCCTGACTTCTTAACAAAACTACTTAGAGTGTCACCTAAAAAGTTGCAGAAACTCTCCCTGATGTTAGAAATGCAAGATTCTCTTGGGTAAATCCCCAGCAGGGCTATTGCTGGTTCATAGGGGAGTTCTATGGATAGTTTTTTGAGGAACCTCCACACTGTTTTCCAGAGCAGCTGCACCAGTTTACATTCCCACCAACAGTGTAGGAGGGTGCCCGTCTCTCCACACCCTCGCCAGCACCTATAGTCTCTTTATTTGTTCATTTTAGCCACTCTGACTGGTGTGAGGTGGTATCTCAGTGTGGTTTGGATTTGTGTTTCCCTGATGATGAGTGATGTTGAGCATCGTTTCATGCGCCTGGAGACCATCTGGATGTCCTCTTTGGAGAAGTGTCTGTTCATGTCTTCTGCCCATTTCTTCACTGGGTTATTTGTTTTGTGGGTGTGAAGTTTGGTGAGTTCCTTGTAGATTTTAGACACTAGCCCTTTATCTGATATGTCATTTGCAACTATCTTTTCCCATTCTGTCAGTTGCCTATTAGTTTTCTTGATTGTTTCCTTTGCAGTGCAGAAGCTTTTTATCTTGATGAAGTCCCAAGGGTTCAGTTTTGCTTTCATTTCCCTTGCCTTGGAGGATGTGTCAAGTAGGAGATTGCTGCGGTGGAGGTCTAGGAGGTTTTTCCCTACTTTCTCCTCGAGGGTTTTGATGGTTTCCTGTCTCACATTCAGGGCCTTCAGCCATTTTGAGTTTATTTTTGTGTATAGTGTAAGAAAGTGGTCTAGTTTCATTCTTCTGCATGTTGCTGTCCAGTTCTCCCA